>NC_088232.1:47666913-47834413 GCF_036934945.1 Oncorhynchus masou masou
GACTTTTGGGGACAGGCCCGGGCCAGACAAAGAAAAAAAGCGTCAAAGTAGATTAAATTTGATTTATTTTCCCTTTTTTTCTTTATTTTAAATTAGCTTAAGTGCGTGTGTGGGGTAGTTTTTCCTTATTCTCTTTTTTTATAACAAAAGCACGATAACAGCATTAACGTCCAGAATGAATCGAATCATTTCCAAACCAATTAACCTTTGACAGAATGGATGAGTGGAGAGGAATGAGAGTGGTGCGCGGGGAGGGAGAGAGAGCAATAGCGCCGGCAGAAGAAAAAGAAGTCTGGCTCTTGGCGTGCGTCCACCTCCCAGGGGTGACTGAGTGAGTGACGGCCAGGGGTCCTGTTAGTGATAAGGTAATGGGAGGCGGGATGTGGGCGGGTGAAGGACATAGGGGACAGAGGACCACTCAAGACCCCCCTCGCAGGCCCCGTCCTGTTTGTCCTGACTGATAGTCGAGCAGGTCTGCAGAGTTTAACCCTGCTCATTCCCTATGCTGGCGAGGAGCTTGCTCGCAGCTGTGACTGGTCCATTTAGTTAATTAAAGGCTCCATTTGGAGCCGGAGCCTGCGAGCAATACAAATGCCAATCAATAGATCTCCGGCTTATTCGAGGGAGGAGGGTGACAGCACCCGGTGTCTTGGCAGACGGTCCCTGCCTATCCTTCCCTGGTCTCTCTCGTCCTGTCCCCCCACCCTCTGTGGCTCTACACCTCCCTAGCTCTCTCTTTCTGTCTGTACGTGGGTACAGAGATCCACTATTCCCCATTTACAGAGAAAAGGAGTGTGTGTGTGTGCTCAAGTGTGTGTGGCTCACCATCTGCATGGGAGAGCCAGCTGTGTGTGGTTGAGGCTGGGCTCACCAGGGTGTCAAGCCGGATGGGGTCTAAGTGGAACACTACCTTCACTACTCTAGCATTCCAAACACCACAATGCACTGCAGGGATTATTTGCCATGTTCCAGACCCATGTGGAAACATGTCAATATTAGTCTTGGCTTGTTTCTTTTTTTTAGGGGCACGGTTGAGGATTTGGGTGTCTTGTCACTGCTCTGCCGTACAAACAAATACGTGGGCTTATATGGGGACACAGAGAGGAGATATTGTTGTGGGGATCCAGCAGGATTGAGATGCATATCTGTAATAACGGAGCTGTGAGTCGGGAAGCAGGTGCAGGGGAAACGTTTAATAAAACCAGTAATGAGACAATTCCATAAGGCGACATGCCGGTAAACAAGCACAATACCAACTGGTGAGAAAACATAAGGGAGTGACATATAAAGGGGAGGAAATAATGAAAGTAATGAAGTCCGGGTGTGAATCATAACGATTAACAGGTGCGCGTAATGATGAGTGCCAGGTGTGCGTAATGACGAATCCCAGGTCCGGGTGGTTAGTATTCTGGCGACGTCGTACGAGGTGTTAAGGGAATTTTTATCAATGATGACTAATTGTGTATACATTTCAATCAGGACTGACTAATCAGAATACTATTATGTTACTGTATATGTACTAATCAGAATAATATTATGTTCTTTTTAATCCTAGTACTGAATATAATGTGTGTAAATATAATCAAGAATTAGAACAATGACTGTTTGTACCATGGTAGAAATGAATGAACGTATAGCCAGTCTGGCTAGAAGGCTTATCTATACAAGCATGGCCTTGGCTCGGTCATATATTATCTTAAATAGGGAGAGACATGTGAGAACCATACAGCCATTGTAATACAGCGGAGATGACATGGGCTGGTACTGAAACTAATGACGTCATTTTCAGTTTATAACCTGTGGTAAAATGTGTAACGGGCAGTACTCTCGCGAATAAAAGCTGCTGTTTGACTTTAAGACTGGGCTCTGTCCATTTCTATAAAATTAGGGTCATACAATCCTTATGAATTGACAGAGTGTTTAATTTTAATTGGGTGTTAAAACATAGAGGACTTTAATTCCTGCAACACACTGTCTCTGAGCAGCATAACCTCGTCAGCCTTGACTTCCTTGTACGTGACAGTAATTACGTATAACCCATTAACATGGACTTCATTTAAGGGGGTCTTCTCCACAGTTTAGGACTCATTATGACATGAAAGCTTCTGCCGCAACCTCTGTACTTTCTCAAAATCTGTTTTGCCATTGTACCATTTCCCAAGGAGGTGAGCGTCGAATGTGCTATGAAACACTAAGGGGTGGCTGGCGGGAATTATCCTGAAGATCAGATCTCTCTGCGTATGTGCAACCAACGTTCCAGCAGCTCGACCGGCCATTCCAGCCTCACAGCGTTCCGCCAACACATCAAACCCCCTCCAGTGATGCAATGAAGCAAGCAGGCATGGAGGATTATTATTATTATTATTTTTGTATTTAACATTTATTTAACGAGTCAAGTCAGTTAAGAACAAATTTAAATGTACAATGACAGCCTAGGAACAGTGGGTTAACTGCCTTGTTCAGGGGCGGAACGACAGATTTTTACCTTGTCAGCTCAGGGATTCGATCTAGCAACATTTCAGTTACTGGCTCTAACCACTAGGCTATTTGCTGCCCCTGGGAGGCAGGCAGGGAGGGAGTGAGGCAGAGAGGGAGACAGGGAGGGAGACAGGGAGGGAGGCAGGTAGAGAGGGAGGGAGACAGCCAGGCAGGGAAACAGGCAACCAGGCAGGGAGACAGGCAGGCAGACAGGCAGGCAAGCAGGGAGACGGTTGAGAAACCAGGGAGACTTGCAGACAGGGAGGGAGACAGGATGGCAGGGACACAGGCAGACAGGGACACAGGTAGACAGGGAGGGAGACAGGATGGCAGGCAGGGAGGTAGGCAGGCAGGGACACAGGCAGGCAGGGACACAGGCAGACAGGGACACAGGCAGGGACAGGGAGGGGGAGACAGGATGGCAAGCAGGGAGGTAGGCAGGCAGGGACACAGGCAGGCAGGGACACAGGCAGACAGGGAGGGAGACAGGATGGCAAGCAGGGACACAGGCAGACAGGGAGGGAGACAGGATGGCAGGCAGGGAGGTAGGCAGGCAGGGACACAGGCAGGCAGGGACACAGGCAGACAGGGAGGGAGACAGGATGGCAAGCAGGGACACAGGCAGACAGGGACACAGGCAGACAGGGACACAGGCAGACAGGGACACAGGAGGACAGCCAGGCAGGGAGGCACGGCCTTAATGCTGTTGTGCAGTTGTTATTTTGAGGACAACTCTCTTGTAAAAAAAAATAAAAAAAATAATAGCTTTTCCACTTAGAATCCTCCTTCTTTTCTTCTTCTCTCTTCTTTTCCTGAGCCCCGGGGCATGTTCATACCGTACAGTAATCCCCCTCTTCTCTCCCTTATTGTGTTTCATTTCTTCCTTATAACACAAAACTATCCCTGCAGAGTGCAAAGCTCTTAGTGAGTCTTAGTGAGCGTGTGTGCATGGTTAACCCAACTTTATCCTGTATTTTCAGATATTTGCTCACTAAGGTCTTGTGACCCCTGAGAAGATAACATGTCAGATATACTGTATATGGTCAAGGGAAGGTATATCAGCACCAAGCGAATTGAGACAAGGATATTTCCAAAAAAGGGATTGAAATTGGGTAGGTAAGTACTGTGAATTCGCAAACTATTCAGACACCTTGACTTTTTCCACATTATGTTATGTTACAGCCTTATTTTAAAATGGATTCAATTAGATGTTTTCCTCGTCAATATACACACAATACCCCATAATGACAAAGCGAAAAACAAGTTTTTATAAATTTTTGCAAATTTATAAAAAATAAAACAGAAATACCTTATTTACACACAGAGGGGCTAAAAAGTATTTAGTCAGCCACCAATTGTGCAAGTTCTCCCACTTGAAAAGATGAGAGAGGCCTGTAATTTTCATCATAGGTACACTTCAACTATGACAGACAAAATGAGAAAGAAAAATCCAGAAAATCACATTGTAGGATGTTTAATGAATTTATTTGCATATTATGGTGGAAAATAAGTATTTGGTCACCTACAAAGTTGTAAAATGTGGAAAAAGTCAAGTTTTCTGAATACTTTCCGAATGCACGTTATGTGTAGACTTTTCAGGCATTATAGCTTATGGGCCTCGTTTCAAGAATTCTCAAAAAGCTAACATTGTCCTCTACAGAAAATCGGTTTACTTTGGACTACAGCAGGTATTCCCAAGCAGGGGTACGCACAATGCCGTCGGGGGTACGCCAAATAAAATCACATTTAAACTATTTATAATTTAGATATATATTTTTTCTTCACATTTTCAAACAGTCCATTTATATTTTCCAACGGGGCTATACATTTGGGGGTTTTTCTTGCCTGAGTAGTATCGTTTCACTGCCAAAAATTTAATTTAATTAAACCATCTAGTGTACAGCGAAATAGCAACACAACGTCAAATACAGGTAGCCTCGTCAAATAATTAACATCCAATCACATTAACCATTACTCTCTCAGGATTTCCACTAACAGTCCATATGTAGCCAAACATAGCTGCTGCTCATTCTGTTTGCTCGAAAATTGATAAATGGTTAAAAAAAAGTAAGGCCCGCGTCCATAGAGACACATAGCAGCTCTACTGGTAGTACTGCTACTACCTGCAGTACTACACCTGCACCTGTCGACGACACAAGTTGTTCTGCTTCCATGAGCACATCCAATGCTAGCATCCAATAATTCAACATTTGTTAGCACAGCTAGCATACACACTGACAGTTGCATCAGAATCTGATGCAGCCAAAGAGCTACAACCCCCTTACCTGGAAAGCCCTGAAGAACAGACAGGGATATTGGACCATCGAAGAGGCACTAATATGATTACTACATTGATTTGGGGTTCACTTATATTGGGAGTAGTGCCTTTCCTCAGCCACAGTGTGCTATATGTGCAGAAGTATTATCTCACAGCTCAATGAAACCGTCACTCTTGTACAGACATTTAGAAACAAAACATTCAAATTTGAAAAATAAGCCATCAGATTAGTAAGACATGTATAAAAGCAACAGATACCATTAATAAGAAGGGGCTGGATGCATCTTATATGGTGAGCTATCGACTGGCTAGGACAGGCAAGCCCCAAACTATTGTGGAGGACTTAATTCTTCCTGCTGCAGTGGACATGACTGGGACAATGCTGGGGGAAAAGGCCAAAATAACAATGCAGACAATGTCTTCATCAAACAACACTGTTTCACGACGAATCAGTGACATTTTGAAACAATTACTGCTTCACATACAAGCCAGTGAATTCTATGCGTTACAGCTGGATGAGTCAACAGATGTGGCGGGCCTGGCACATCTCCTGGTATATGTTTGTTACGTTTATGGGGAGTCAATTAAGGAAGCTATCCTCTTCTGCAAACCACTGGTAGCCAGGACAACAGGAAAGGATATTTTTTCAGTACTGGACAGCTTTGTGACATCAAGTGGACTTTGGTGGTCAAGATGTGTTGGTATCTGTACGGATGGTGCAAAAACCAGAATGGACTTTGGTGGTCAACATGTGTTGGTATCTGTACGGATGGTGCAAAAACCAGAATGGACTTTGGTGGTCAAGATGTGTTGGTATCTGTACGGATGGTGCAAAAACCAGAATGGACTTTGGTGGTCAACATGTGTTGGTATCTGTACGGATGGTGCAAAAACCAGAATGGACTTTGGTGGTCAACATGTGTTGGTATCTGTACGGATGGTGCAAAAACCAGAATGGACTTTGGTGGTCAAGATGTGTTGGTATCTGTACGGATGGTGCAAAAACCAGAATGCCGCTCCGTCTGCCCCTTTTGCGGGTCCGTTGTTTTGGGTCGGCTACTGGGATTAGATCTATTGTCCTGGGTGGTGGTCCGAACTTTAGGATCCGCTTCGGGAAAGTCGTATTCTTGGTCATAATGTTGGTAAGTTTACGTTTCTTTTATATCCAATAGTTCTTCTTGGCTGTATGTAAATCAGACTGCATTTTTCCTGGGGTAACAGTGTAAGAAATAATACATAAACAACACGTAGTTTCCTAAGAACAGGAAGCGAGGCCACCATCTCTGTCGGTGCCATTTTAGTGTGTTTGAAGGTGTACGGAACTATAAAGAGTTTGGGAACCACTGGACTACAGAATGTGTGTCATATAATTCAGCGCCATCACTCAAAATTATTCCATATAAAGTGATACAACACCAACTGCTCCATGCCAATAACACCATTACATACAAGGTAGTGTATACAAAATCAGCAATTTAGATGATAAACAATTAATCGATCACTTAAACACAGGGGCTGTCAATAAAATTCCACTAAATCAGTCTCCACACACGTTCCCCCTTTCCCTCCCTCCTCCCAATTGGCTCGATGGGAGGTGGATATCCATCCCCTGGGAACGTTTACGCTCTCCATTTCCTAAACGCTTGATCAGATTAATTGATTGTCTCCCTCACATCTCACTGATCCCTCCCCGAGCTGAGCTGTTTTGCAGGCAGGAATCAGGTTTGCATTGATGTACTTATGAAATGCCTCCCCGCTTAGCCCCTTGACTCTATACAACGACAAAAAGGAATACGAGAGAGGCTGATGTTTCATGTCTACCAGATGCATCAAGGGAAGTCATTTATTGTCGATGTAGCAGTCCGTAACGCTGCGCTGGGTGTCGATGTAGCAGTCCGTAACGCTGCGTTGGGTGTCGATGTAGCAGTCCGTAACGCTGCGTTGGGTGTCGATGTAGCAGTCCGTAACGCTGCGTTGGGTGTCGATGTAGCAGTCCGTAACGCTGCGTTGGGTGTCGATGTAGCAGTCCGTAACGCTGCGTTGGGTGTCGATGTAGCAGTCCGTTGGGTGTCGAACGTCCTGCATTGGGTGTCAATGTAGCAGTCAGTAGCAGTCCGCTGCGTTGGGTGTCGATGTAGCAGTCCGTAACGCTGCGCTGGGTGTCGATGTAGCAGTCCGTAACGCTGCGCTGGGTGTCGATGTAGCAGTCCGTAACGCTGCGTTGGGTGTCGATGTAGCAGTCCGTAACGCTGCGTTGGGTGTCGATGTAGCAGTCCTGTCGATGTAGCAGCTGCGTTGGGTGTCGATGTAGCAGTCCGTAACGCTGCGTTGGGTGTCGATGTAGCAGTCCGTAAGCAGCTGCGTTGGGTGTCGATGTAGCAGTCCGTAACGCTGCGTTGGGTGTCGATGTAGCAGTCCGTAGCACGCTGCGTTGGGTGTCGCATGTAACGCTGCGTTGGGTGCAGTCCGTAACGCTGCGTTGGGTGTCGATGTAGCAGTCCGTAACGCTGCGTTGGGTGTCGATGTAGCAGTCCGTAACGCTGCGTTGGGTGTCGATGTAGCAGTCCGTAACGCTGCGTTGGGTGTCGATGTAGCAGTCCGTAACGCTGCGTTGGGTGTCGATGTAGCAGTCCGTAACGCTGCGCTGGGTGTCGATGTAGCAGTCCGTAACGCTGCGTTGGGTGTCGATGTAGCAGTCCGTAACGCTGCGTTGGGTGTCGATGTAGCAGTCCGTAACGCTGCGCTGGGTATCGATGTAGCAGTCCGTAACGCTGCGTTGGGTGTCGATGTAGCAGTCCTTAACGCTGCGTTGGGTGTGCTGCACTAGACTGCGGTGCATTCTGCGCAAGCATTCATTTTTTTGAACTCACACATGGAGCAAAACAAAAACGCATTTTGCATTTGATGGACATCGGGTGTGAGGAGGATAACGTGAGGAGGAAAAAATATATAGAGAAAAACCCTGGAGAGAGAAAAGAGGACTCAGACAGACACAAAGGACTGAGGCAGCAGAGAGATGCAGGTAGAGGATAAAGTAGATGAGAGATGCTGTAATAAAATAAAATAGTTTTTAGGGGTCTGGAGGTCTGGCTGGTAGGCTGGAGGCTGCATTTGAAGAGCGCTAGGCTAACCTTCTGACTGAGGAGACAGGGGAAACAGACATCCTCTCATCTCATCCATTATAACCGAGAGCCAAACGACTGCCATGTCTCCTTATTGCAGAGCCCCTGTGGATAGTGCTCTCCCCTCCGTGGAGAGCTTTGAGTAACTGTTGCAGGCGACCAGGCCGTTGGCTTCCAACCTCCAAGGTGATGACAGGGGGCCAGACACATGGGGAGAGAGAGACTCCCACTTCACCTCTTATCTGTCTGCAACACATGTTCCTCATAGTGTAAAGCTTGTACCTGAGTGAGCCACATTACAGCTGTAGTAGAGAGCCAGAGGCAAATTATCTGCTTGGAAAGACAACCTTGCCGCTTTCAATTTGCCCTCGACATTTATAATACCTAGTATTCTCTCTACTACGAACACACACAAAGATGCACACAGACACACACTGTCACCATGTGCGCACACACAAAGTCTCTCTCTCTGTCCAGTTCCCCAGTGGGTGGGCCTATGCCCTTGCCATTGGGGAGTAAAGCCCAGCATATCAAAATTAGTTTTGCACAAAAAAAAGGGGTTTTATTACAGACAGAAATACTCTTGTTTCATTGGACGATCCCACAGATTTGATTTTTATTGATATATTTCACCTTTATTTAACCAGGTAGGCAAGTTGAGAACAAGTTCTCATTTACAATTGCGACCTGGCCAAGATAAAGCAAAGCAGTTCAACACATACAACGACACAGAGTTACACATGGAGCAAAACAAACATACAGTCAATAATACAGTATAAACAAGTCTATATACGATGTGAGCAAATGAGGTGAGATAAGGGAGGTAAAGGCAAAAAAAGGCCATGGTGGCAAAATAAATACAATATAGCAAGTAAAACACTGGAATGGTAGATTTGCAATGGAAGAATGTGCAAAGTAGAAATAAAAATAATGGGGTGCAAAGGAGCAAAATAAATAAATAAATAAATTAAATACAGTAGGGAAAGAGGTAGTTGTTTGGGCTAAAATATAGGTGGGCTATGTACAGGTGCAGTAATCTGTGAGCTGCTCTGACAGTTGGTGCTTAAAGCTAGTGAGGGAGATAAGTGTTTCCAGTTTCAGTGCTTTTGTAGTTCGTTCCAGTCATTGGCAGCAGAGAACTGGAAGGAGAGGCGGCCAAAGAAAGAATTGGTTTTGGGGGTGACCAGAGAGATATACCTGCTGGAGCGCGTGCTACAGGTGGGTGATGCTATGGTGACCAGCGAGCTGAGATAAGGGGGGACTTTACCTAGCAGGGTCTTGTAGATGACATGAAGCCAGTGGGTTTGGCGACGAGTATGAAGCGAGGGCCAGCCAACGAGAGCGTACAGGTCGCAATGGTGGGCAGTATATGGGGCTTTGGTGACAAAACGGATTGCACTGTGATAGACTACATCCAATTTGTTGAGTAGGGTATTGGAGGCTATTTTGTAAATGACATCGCCAAAGTCGAGGATTGGTAGGATGGTCAGTTTTACAAGGGTATGTTTGGCAGCATGAGTGAAGGATGCTTTGTTGCGAAATAGGAAGCCAGTTCTAGATTTAACTTTGGATTGGAGATGTTTGATGTGGGTCTGGAAGGAGAGTTTACATTCTAACCAGACACCTAGGTGTTTGTAGTTGTCCACATATTCTAAGTCAGAGCCGTACAGAGTAGTGATGTTGGACAGGTGGGCAGGTGCAGGCAGCGATCGGTTGAAGAGCATGCATTTAGTTTTACTCGCATTTAAGAGCAGTTGGAGGCCACGGAAGGAGTGTTGTATGGCATTGAAGCTTGCCTGGAGGGTTGTTAACACAGTGTCCAAAGAAGGGCCAGAAGTATACAGAATGGTGTCGTCTGTGTAGAGGTGGATCAGAGACTCACCAGCAGCAAGAGCGACATCATTGATGTATACAGAGAAGAGAGTCGGTCCAAGAATTGAACCCTGTGGCACCCCCATAGAGACTGCCAGAGGTTCGGACAGCAGACCCTCCAATTTGACACACTGAACTCTATCAGAGAAGTAGTTGGTGAACCAGGCGAGGCAATCATTTGAGAAACCAAGGCTGTCGAGTCTGCTGATGAGGATGTGGTGATTGACAGAGTCGAAAGCCTTGGCCAGATCAATGAATACGGCTGCACAGTAATGTTTCTTATCGATGGCGGTTAAGATATTGTTTAGGACCTTGAGTATGGCTGAGGTGCACCCATGACCAGCTCTGAAACCAGATTGCATAGCAGAGAAGGTATGGTGAGATTCGAAATGGTCGGTAATCTGTTTGTTGACTTGGCTTTCGAAGACCTTAGAAGGGCAGGGTAGGATAGATATAGGTCTGTAGCAGTTTGGGTCAAGAGTGTCCCCCCCTTTGAAGCAGCTGCTTTCCAATCTTTGGGAATCTCAGATGACACGAAAGAGAGGTTGAACAGGCTAGTAATAGGGGTGACAACAATTTTGGCCGAAAATTTTAGAAAGAAAGGGTCCAGATTGTCTGGCCCTGATTTGTAGGGGTCCAGATTTTGCAGCTCTTTCAGAACATCAGCTGACTGGATTTGGGAGAAGGAGAAATGGGGAAGGCTTGGGCGAGTTGCTGTGGGGGGTGCAGTGCTGTTGACCGGGGTAGGAGTAGCCAGGTGGAAAGCATGGCCAGCCGTAGAAAAATGCTTATTGAAATGATCAATTATAGTGGATTTGTCAGTGGTGACAGTGTTTCCTATCTTCAGTGCAGTGGGCAGCTGGGAGGAGGTGTTCTTATTCTCCATGGACTTTACAGTGTCCTAGAACTTTTTTGAGTTAGTGTTGCAGGAAGCAAATTTCTGCTTGAAAAAGCTAGCCTTGGCTTTTCTAACTGCCTGTGTATAATGGTTTCTAGCTTCCCTGAACAGCTGCATATGAAGAAGTTGGATGTGGAGGTCCTGGGCTGGCGTGGTTACACGTGGTCTGCGGTTGTGAGGCTGTTTGGATGTACTGCCATATTCTCTAAAATGACGTTGGAGGTGGCTTATGGTAGAGAAATAAATTTAATTCTCTGGCAACAGCTCTGGCAGACATTCTAGCCGTCAGCATGCCAATTGCACGCTCCGTCAAAACATGAGTAATCTGTGGCATGGTGTTGTGTTACAAAACTGCACATTTTAGAGTGCCATTTTTTCTCCCCAGCACAAGGTGCACCTGTGTAATGATCATGTTTAATCAGCTTCTTGATATGCCACACCTGTCAGGTGAATGGATTATCTTGGCAATAGAGAAATTATCGCTAAAATGGATGTAAACAAATTTGTGCACAACATTTGAGACAAATAAGCTTTTTGTGCATCTTTACTTTTCAGGGACCACATGGGACCAACACTTTACATGCTGCGTTTATATTTTTGTTCAGTATATTACAGGGGAAAGTAATCCATGTTCTTTTCTCCTCTGATCATGACTGCACAGAAATGTTGCTGTACTTTAAATCTACTTTGTTTAGGCAAATTGAACAAAGTCTCAAAGGGACCAGGCCAGAGTTTTTCTTTAGTACGGTTCAGAAATGTGATTAAGAAGTAGTGGGAGATGGGGGTGATTGTGAAAGACATGAGAGACTGATTCCGTAGGAGCCGAGAGGAGGAAGAGCCAAGCGCTACTGCTCCCTACTGCACAGAAAGGGGGATGAACGGAGGACACCTGTATGTAACCAATGATATTCAGCCTGCTGTTTGTGGCTATTTCACGGTCAATTTCAGAGGCATGCCATCGCGAGGACATTTGCCACTTTCCTGCTCCCCCTCTCACACGTAGACAAAAACACAGAGCCCATCTTTGTGAGGGCAGGGACTGTGAACTCTTGACCGCAGACACATATACTCTACAATCGCACAAATGCAGTTAACACACACACTGGGCTCGTGCACCTTAAGCCAAATATTTTCCTGCTCTCTTCCACATTTTCTTTTTCGTCCTATAGCCAACCCTCCAGCCAAGATTGATCCAGAGCCACAGTCTTGAACCTCTGTCCTGAGGGTTGCTCAGTGCAAACACACAGCCTGTTACAACCTGGCTCAAGATTGTAACAAACAATGGGAAATCACACACTAGTAAAGGAATAACAAAGTGAGTTTATTCCATAAATAAAACACTCACAACAATAATCAGATGAGGCATGAAGGTCAGTAAATTAGGTGTCAACTGCCAAAACCACAACGAAACAACCAAAGGTATGCATGGAGAGAGGAACCTCTTGCTGAATGGGGTGGAGGGGCAGTGGCTTTATGCCACAGCTGAGCATTCACAGGTGTGCTCTACTCCACCCACCAATCCCCTGCATGAAGTAAGCACAGCAAAATCCAGTAGAGTGAATAGTGGGAAGTGGGAAGTTTTAAGTTCCTCGGCATACACATCACAGACAACCTGAAATGGTCCACCCACACAGACAGTGTGGTGAAGAAGGTGCAACAGCGCCTCTTCAACCTCAGGAGGCTGAAGAAATTTGGCTTGTCACCCAAAACGCTGACAAACCTTTACAGATGCACAATTGAGAGCATCCTGTCGGGCTTTATCACAGCCTGGTATGGGAACTGCACCCCCCTCAACTGCCCTCAACCACAAGGCTCTCCAGAGGGTGTTACAGTCTGTACGACGCATCACCAGAGACAAACTACCTGCCCTCCATGACACCTACACCACCCGATGTCACAGGAAGGCCATAAAGATCATCAAGGACAACAACCACCCGAGCCACTGCCTGTTTACCCCGCTATCATCCAGAAGGCGAGGTCAGTACAGGTGCATCAAAGCTGGGATGTAGAGACTGAAAAACCGCTTCTATCTCGAGGCCATTAGACTGTTAAACAGCCATCAAACTGTTAAACAGCCATCACTAACATAGAGTGGCTGCTGCCAACATACAGGCTCAAATCTCTTGCCACTTTAATACATGTAATAAATGGATTTAATAAAGGTATCACTAGACACTTAAATAACGCCACTTTAATAATATCTACATACCCTACATTACTCATCTCATATTTATATACTTATCTATACCATCTACTGCATCTTGCCTATGCACAAGCATTTTGCTACACTCACATTAACATCTGCTAACCATGTGTATGTGACCAATAACATTTTATTTGATTTAGAGGGAGGGGCTGTAACAGCTCGCTCCAATCATCCACTAACCACTATTCACCTCCCACTACCCACTCTCCACCTCCCGCTACCCACTCTCCGCTCTCCACCTTCCACTATCCACTCTCTGCTACCCACTCTCCAGTCTCCACTATCCACTACCCACTCTCTGCTACCTACTCTCTACTACCCACTCTCTGCTACCTACTCTCTGCTACCTACTCTCTACTACCCACTCTCCACCTCCCGCTAAACACTATCCACTACCCACTCTCTGCTACCTACTCTCTGCTACCTACTCTCTACTACCCACTCTCCACCTCCCGCTAAACACTATCCATTACCCACTCTCTGCTACCTACTCTCTACTACCCACTCTCTGCTACCTACTCTCTGCTACCTACTCTCTACTACCCACTCTCCACCTCCCGCTAAACACTATCCATTACCCACTCTCTGCTACCTACTCTCTACTACCCACTCTCCACCTCCCGCTAAACACTATCCATTACCCACTCTCTGCTACCTACTCTCTACTACCCACTCTCTGCTACCTACTCTCTGCTACCTACTCTCTACTACCCACTCTCCACCTCCCGCTAAACACTATCCATTACCCACTCTCCACCTCCCGCTAAACACTATCCATTACCCACTCTCTGCTACCTACTCTCTACTACCCACTCTCCACCTCCCGCTAAACACTATCCATTACCCACTCTCTGCTACCTACTCTCTACTACCCACTCTCTGCTACCTACTCTCTGCTACCTACTCTCTACTACCCACTCTCCACCTCCCGCTAAACACTATCCATTACCCACTCTCTGCTACCTACTCTCTACTACCCACTCTCCACCTCCCGCTAAACACTACCCGCTACCCACTTTCCACCATCCACTCTCCACTACCTGCTACCCACTATCCACTACCCACTCTCCACTGCAAAACAAAATAAAGTATATTTGGGTACAAAAATAAAATCCAAATTAAAACAATAGCAGGGTATAAACTGTCATTATTCCTCCTCCTCATCCACAGATAACAATACATTAGTCACTCTTCTGCGAGACTACTCTGTTTGGAGGGATTTTAAAAGTAGAAAAGAGGAGAGGATAAAACACTGACAAAAAAAAGGTATTGTTATTCTACCCAAATGGATGGGCAGATCACATGCTAGTTTAGAACACCAACACATGCTAGTTTAGAACACCAACACATGCGAGTTTAGAACACCAACACATGCTAGTTTAGAACACCAACACATGCTAGTTTAGAACACCAACACATGCTAGTTTAGAACACAATCACATGCTAGTTTAGAACACAATCACATGCTAGTTTAGAACACCAACACATACTCGTTTAGAACACCAACACATGCTAGTTTAGAACACCAACACATGCTCATTTAGAACACCAACACATGCAAGTTTAGAACACCAACACATGCTAGTTTAGAACACCATCACATGCTAGTTTAGAACACCAACACATGCTAGTTTAGAACACCAACACATGCTAGTTTAGAACACCAACACATGCTAGTTTAGAACACCATCACATGCTAGTTTAGAACACCAACACATGCTAGTTTAGAACACCAACACATGCTAGTTTAGAACACCAACACATGCTAGTTTAGAACACCAACACATGCTTGACTAGGCTACCTGCTGTAGGCTATACACATGAACACTCATCCCTCTGAGATGTTCTCACATAAACACTCACAGTGGGGGAGCAATGAAACAGACAGACAAGGAGAATTAGAAGAAGTCAGATGGGTGAAATCAAAAGCATTACAGCTGCATTAGGTATGACAGCAAACAATTTCATACAACGATTCCGGTTTTGCTGAGAGCTTTTTCATAAGAGCACAAAGAAAGCCATTATTGTGGTAAAAGCGCACCGCCAACACACAATATTCATTTGAACACTATACATTAATAATTCATGCAGATGCTTTCACAATGTTTTCACCTGGAGACAGTGAAGAGTGAGCTGCCTCTCTTTGGAGCAGTAGAAAAACTGAAGAAAATGCTTTGATTAATTTAGCCTTGCTTACGTTTCTAAATGTCATTAAGTGCAGTGGTGATGGCTCTGGTTTAGAAGTTGTGGAAAACCTCGCAACGCTGTGAGAGCAGAGATTTACTTAATGAACAGGGTGGTTCAAGCCCTGAATGCTGTATATGAGACTGTATACCACATGTATAACAAAACTATTTTTGTTATACATGTGGTATGTATTTTTACTTCTCTAATACATTGGTAACCAGTTTATAATAGCAATAAGACATCTCGGGGGTTTGTGGTATATGGCCAATATACACTACATGGCTAAAAGTATGTGGACACCAGCTCGTTGAACATCTCAATCCAAAATCATAGGCATTAATATGGAGTTGGTCCCCCCTTTGCTTCCACTCTTCTGAGAAGCATTGGTGAGGTCAGGCACTGATGTTTTTTATTTACATTTTTTTAACTAGGCAAGCCAGTTAATTAAGAACAAATTCTTACATTTACATTACATTTACATTTAAGTCATTTAGCAGACGCTCTTATCCAGAGCGACTTACAAATCGGTGAATTCACCTTCTGACATCCAGTGGAACAGCCACTTTACAATAGTTATTTACAAAGACAGCCTACACCGGCCAAATCCTAACCAGGACAATTGTGCGCTGCCCTATGGCACTCCCCATCACGGCCGGTTGTGATACAGCCTAGGATCAAACCAGGGTCTGCAGTGGCGCCTCTAGCACTGCGATGCAGTGCCTTAGGGCTCCCGAGTGGCGCAGCGGTCTATGTTGGGCGAATAGGTCTGACTTGCAGTCGGCGTTCCAATTCATCCCAAACGTGTTCGATGGAGTTGAAGTCAGGTCTCTGTGCAGGCCAGTCAAGTTCTTCCACACCGATCTCGACAAACCATTTCTGTATGGACCTCACTTTGGCATTGTCATGCTGAAACAGGAAAGAGCCTTCCCTAAACTGTTGTTACAAAGTTGGAAGTACAGAATCTTCTAGCATGTAATTGCATGCTACAGCATTAAGATTTCTCTTCACCGGAAGGGGCCTAGCCCGAACCATGAAAAACAGCCCCTGACTATTATTCCTCCTCCACCAAACTTTACAGTTGGCAGTATGCATTAGGGCAGCTAGTGTTCTCCTGGCATCCGCCAAACCCAGAATTGTCAGTCGAACTTCCAGATGGTGAAGCGTGATTCATCACTCCAGAGAACACGTCTCCGCTGCTCCAGAGTCCAGCGGACGCTTGTGTGCGGCTGCTCGGCCATGGAAACCCATTTCATGAAGCTCCTGATGAACAGTTTTGTGCAAACGTTGCTTCCAGAGGCAGTTTGGAATTCGGTAGTGAGTGTTGCAACAGAGGACAGATGACTTTCACACGGCACGCGCATCAGCCCTAGGGCGGTCTCGTTCTGTGAGCTGGTACGAGCCGTTGTTGCTCCTAGACGTTTACACATCACAATAACAGCATTTACAGTTGACCGGGGCAGCTCTAGCAGGGCACAAATATGACAAACTTACTTATCGGAAAGGTGGCATCCTATGACGGTGCCACGTTGAATGTCACTGAGCTCTTCAGTAAGGCCATTCTGCTGCAAATGTTTGTCTCTGGAGATCGCATGGCTGTGTGCTCGATTTAATACACCTGTCAGCAACGGGTGTGGCTGAAATAGCCAAATCCACTCATTTGAAGGGGTGTGAACATACTTTGTATATACAGTGCATTCGTTAAATATTCAGACCCATTCACTTTTTCCACATTTTTTACGTTACAACCATATTCTTAAATGGATTGTTACCCCCCCCCCCTCATCAATCTACACACATGCCCCATAATGACAAAGCAAAAACAGGTTTAGACATTTTTGGAAATGTAAAAAAATAAAATAAACGGAAATATCACATTTACATAACTATTCACACCCTTTACTCAGTATTTTATTTTTTATTTTTTAATTAGAATACTAATACTACTAATAATGACTAAATAAGACAAATGACAAGAGATACCAACAAATACACAAAACAATACAAACAGTACATTACAGAGAGACAGTAGCTACAACAATCTACATTGATCAACAAGCTCACATCCACCAACCTCAATGGATGTGTTTCCATATAGTACTGGAAGGATTGACATATTTTCCCAAAGTAGTTCAATTTATTTCTTAAAGCGTAGGTAATCTTCTCCATAGGAATACACTTATTCATTTCAGAGAGTCATTTTGTAAAAGAGGGGAATCTGATTTCCATGTCAATGCAACACATTTCTTGCAGTGGCAAGGGCCATTTCTGTCAATTTGATGTTGAAGTTATTCCTCAAATTCACATTTGTGAAGTTACCCAGAAGGCATATTTCAGGGTCAAGTGGGAAAGGGACCTCCATAATAAAGGCCACGGTGTCACATACATCATGCCAGGTAGAATGCAAAGAAGTGCCTTCTGTTGTTCCCTATCTGAAACACATTGCTAATATTTCAGGGTTATATCTATGTATCCTCTGAGGTGTCAGAAGTTATAATGTAGTCTGTATCTAGAGTAGTCTGTATCTAGAGTAGTCTGTATCTAGAGTAGTCTGTATCTAGAGTAGTCTGTATCTAGAGTAGTCTGTATCTAGAGTAGTCTGTATCTAGAGCTGATGGTTGCTGACACACTGTCTTGGCATAAGTCTGACCACAGGCCCTCTTTAGTATTCCAATCGGATTCCAATCGCTCTCTTGACTTATGCACATCTGGTTTTGGGCAGTGTTGCATTAGCAATGAGTACACTCTGGATATACACTACTGATCATTTTAGTACACCTACGCATTTAAGGGTTTTTCTTTATTTTTACTATTTTATACATTATACATTTATACACTATTTATACATAATAGTGAAGACATCAAAGCTATGAAATAACACATGGAATCATGTAGTAACCAAAAAAAGTGTTAAATAAATTCAAATATATTTTAGATTCTTCAAATAGCCACACTTTGCCTTGAAAGCAGTTGGAACCAAAAATCTCCAATTTGGACTCCAGACCAAAGGGCAGATTTCCACTGGGCTAATGTCCATTGCTCTTCTTTCCTGGCCCAAGCTAGTCTCTTATTATTATTGGTATCCATTTAGTAGTGGTTTCTGGGCTAATGTCCATTGCTCTTCTTTCCTGGCCCAAGCTAGTCTCTTATTATTATTGGTATCCATTTAGTAGTGGTTTCTTTGCAGAAATGTGACTATGAAGGCCTGATTCACAGTCTCCTCTGAACACTTGATGTTAAGATGTATCTGTTTCTTGAACTCTGTGAAGCATTTATTTGAGCTAAAATTTCTGAGGCTCGTAACTCTAATGAACTTATCCTCCGCAGCAGAGAACTCTGGGGCTTCCATTCCTGTAGAGGTCCTCATGAGAGCCAGTTTCATCATAAGGCTTGATGGTTTTTGCAACTGCATTTGAAGAAACACTCAAAGTTTTTGAAATGTCCATATTTACTGACCTTCATGTCTTTAAGTAATTGATGGACTGTTGTTTCTCTTTGCTTATTTGAGCTGTTCTTGCCATAATATGGACTGGGTATTTTACCCAATAAGGCTAACTTCTGTATACCTAGTCACAACTGCTACTCCAATTGCTCTTAAATACAAGTAAAACTAAATGCATGCTCTTCAACCGATCGCTGCCTGCACCTGCCCGCCTGTCCAACATCACTACTCTGGACGGCTCTGACTTAGAATATGTGGACAACTACAAATACCTAGGTGTCTAGTTAGACTGTAAACTCTCTTTCCAGACCCACATCAAACATCTCCAATCCAAAGTTAAATCTAGAATTGGCATCCTTTTTTGCAACAAAGCATCCTTCACTCATGCTGCCAAACATACCCTTGTAAAACTGACCATCCTACCAATCCTCGACATCGGCGATGTCATTTACAAAATAGACTCCAATACCCTACTCAACGAATTGGATGCAGTCTATCACAGTGCAATCCGTTTTGTCACCAAAGCCCCATACACTACCCACCATTACGACCTGTATGCTCTCGTTGGCTGGCCCTCGCTTCATACTCGTCGCCAAACCCACTGACTCCATGTCATCTACAAGACCCTGCTAGGTAAAGTCCCCCCTTATCTCAGCTCACTGGTCACCATAGCATCACCCACCCGTAGCACGCGCTCCAGCAGGTATATCTCTCTGGTCTCTCTGGTCACCCCCAAAACCAATTCTTTCTTTGGCCGCCTCTCCTTCCAGTTCTCTGCTGCCATTGACTGGAATGAACTACAAAAATCTCTGAAACTGGAAACACTTATCTCCCTGACTAGCTTTAAGTACCAACTGTCAGAGCAGCTCACAGATTACTGCACCTGTACATAGCCCACCTATAATTTAGCCCAAACAACTACCTCTTTCCCTACTGTATTTATTTTATTCATTTTGCTTCTTTGCACCCCATTATTTTTATTTATACTTTGCACTTTCTTCTACTGCAAATCTACCATTCCAGTGTTTTACTTGCTATATTGTATTTACTTTGCCACCATGGCCTTTTTTTGCCTTTACCTCCCTTATCTCACCTCATTTGCTCACATCGTATATAGACTTGTTTATACTGTATTATTGACTGTATGTTTGTTTTACTCCATGTGTAACTCTGTTTCGTTGTATGTGTCGAACTGCTTTGCTTTATCTTGGCCAGGTCGCAATTGTAAATGAGAACTTGTTCTCAACTTGCCTACCTGGTTAAATAAAGGTGAAATAAATAAAAAACAACACAAATAATTGGCTCTAACGCTTTAAGAACAAAAGAAATTCCACAAATGTACTTTTAACAACGCACACCTGTTAATTGAAATGCATTCCAGGTGACTACATCATGAAGCTGGTTGAGAGAATGCAAAGAGTGTGCAAAGCTGTCATCAGGGCAAAATGTGTCTATTAGAAGAAACTGAAATATAAATTATTATTAGATTTGTTTAACACTTGTTTGGTTACAACATGATTCCATATGTGTTATTTCATAGTTTTGATGTCTTCACTATTATTCTACAATGTAGAAAATAGTCAAAATAAAGAAAAACCCTTGAGGTGTTCTGAAACTTTAGACTGGTACTGTAAATCTATATGAGTCATGGTTATCATGAAGTAGTTGTTCAATACTTGATAGGATTGGTAAAGCTTCTGAGAAAGTGTAACAGTAAATAACAAAATAAATGATTATTAGATAATGGTTATTTCTCTTTCAGTTGCTCAAATGACATAAGTAGCCCATCTACTGTATACAACAGTGTTCTAAATGACATAAGTAGCCCATCTACTGTATACAACAGTGTTCTAAATGACATGAGTAGACCATCTACTGCATACAACAGTGTTCTAAATGACATAAGTAGCCCATCTACTGCATACAACAGTGTTCTAAATCATATAAGTAGCCCATCTACTGCATACAACAGTGTTCTAAATCACATAAGTAGCCCATCTACTGTATACAACAGTGTTCTAAATCACATAAGTAGCCCATCTACTGCATACAACAGTGTTCTAAATGACATAAGTAGCCCATCTACTGTATACAACAGTGTTCTAAATGACATAAGTAGCCCATCTACTGTATACAACAGTGTTCTAAATGACATAAGTAGCCCATCTACTGTATACAACAGTGTTCTAAATGACATAAGTAGCCCATCTACTGTATAGAACAGTGTTCTAAATCACATAAGTATCCTATCTACTGTATACAACAGTGTTCTAAATGACATAAGTAGCCCATCTACTGCATACAACAGTGTTCTAAATCACATAAGTAGCCCATCTACTGCATACAACAGTGTTCTAAATGACATAAGTAGCCCATCTACTGTATACAACAGTGTTCTAAATCACATAAGTAGCCCATCTACTGTATACAACAGTGTTCTAAATGACATAAGTAGCCCATCTACTGTATAGAACAGTGTTCTAAATCACATAAGTAGCCCATCTACTGTATACAACAGTGTTCTAAATCACATAAGTAACCCATCTACTGCATACAACAGTGTTCTAAATCACATAAGTAGCCCATCTACTGTATACAACAGTGTTCTAAATCACATAAGTAGCCCATCTACTGTATACAACAGTGTTCTAAATGACATAAGTAGCCCATCTACTGTATACAACAGTGTTCTAAATGACATAAGTAGCCCATCTACTGCATACAACAGTGTTCTAAATCACATAAGTATCCCATCTACTGTATACAACAGTGTTCTAAATCACATAAGTAGCCCATCTACTGTATACAACAGTGTTCTAAATCACATAAGTAGCCCATCTACTGTATACAACAGTGTTCTAAATGACATAAGTAGCCCATCTACTGCATACAACAGTGTTCTAAATCACATAAGTAGCCCATCTACTGTATACAACAGTGTTCTAAATCACATAAGTAGCCCATCTACTGTATACAACAGTGTTCTAAATCACATAAGTAGCCCATCTACTGTATACAGCAGTGTTGTAAATGTGTCATTCCCTTCTCATGCCAATGTTGAACATTTTTGCTATCCAAGATCATTGGCAGCAGCCACAGGGCTGTTTTGGGTGACAAGTCTTGTTTCGGACCAAATAATGTACGAATTTCATACCAAGATCTTGCTAAATTGATGAGGGAATGCTCATTTTTGTTGATATTGTCTTGGAGTTCCACTTGTAGATAATATTATTCCCAACCTCTTCATTAGGAACAAACCTTTCCATCTGAGTCCAAGAAGAGGCTGGTTTATTTTCAAATAAGAATTAAATGAAATCTAATTTGTGCTGTCCAGTAATACATCTTGAAATTTGTTAGGTGGGGACCTCCTAGACTATAATCCCATGTTAATTTGTCCAGCCTCACCCTTGGAAAAGCATTGTAGAGGATCCTTATTTTTTTTATGTATAACTGTTAGCCGTGGAAATAGCCGTGGAAAAGGAGTCCGGTAGGCTCTGCGTCTTAGCAGCTACATTTAGGACATCCATTAAGAGAGGAATAAGCAAATCCTTAAACTCCTTATAAAACTCTGGAGGAAAGCCATCGGCTCCTGTTGATTTGGCAGATTGTAGAGAGGAAATTGCCTTTTGGATTTTGTTTTTTGTAAAAGGGCTGTTATGGCCGTTGTTGGTGGAAGAAGGTGAGGACCAAGGTGCAGTGTGGTATGTGTCCATATTTATTGAAATGAATACCGAAATAACAAAAATACCAAAGAGAAACGACCGAAAGCATTTCTGGCACACAACCGAAAACAATCACCCACCAACCACAATAGAAAACATGCTCTCTAAATATGGTTCTCAATCAGGGACAATGATTGACAGCTGCCTCTGATTGATATATACATATACACAAATATATACATACACACATCAAATAGGCTACATCACATGTATAAGACCCATATTAAGGGTAACCTCAGTAGTTGGATGAGCGAAAATGTCCCTTCTGCTCCTTGACTGAATTCATTCTAAATGTATAGTCTGTTGTTGCTATCCTTGTGAGGCAATCCAGGTGTGCATTGGTCAGTCTGTTTCTCTGTTCATTGTTGAGTCCCTTCTCCCTCCCTCGCATGTTTGGGGCGCTGTCAATGCACACAGATCCCAGATTTGACCAGGTAATATTATTATCAGCAAAAAATGTAACAAGGGCTTTCATCCTCTCCTCGTGTTGGTCTCTGAAGGGGCAGTAAACATAAATGTTCCTCTCTGAAAGAATCGTTTTGAGGGAAGCGGATCCAAACACATAATTGGGCAATGTCACTTACATCCATGCTTTCATCAAGCGCAGTACTATGTCAGTAATCAGATGCTTACCGATGTCCTCACCAATGTTTTTCTATGTGTCTTGTTATGGTCGAGTCTGAGAGTTACAGTCCCTTACATTTGCTTTAAAATAGCTTCCTTGTTTGTGAAATCAGCATGCAATATTTCGGCTGAGACCAAAACATATTATTTGACAAATCCCGCAACTGTGAAGGCCTTCTTGTTTCTCGTGAGTATCCAAGCAATCTCATATGTTGCCTCTGTCGTTTTCTCTGCAACAGTGCTAGATCTGTCCATCATTTGTTGTTGTCTTTTGAGTTGCGCAATTTTGTTATTTCTGTAGTTGCTTTGTGGCGGATATGTTTTGTCAAGGTGGGCATGGTGTGACTGGAAATGTTGCTCTAAATCTCCTTGCTTAAAACAAATGGCTGCCTTCTGGCAAATAAGACAAAGTGAGCTAGTCACATCATGCAGTACAAAAAAATATTTGTCTGTCCATTTCTCTGGGAACTTTCTGTGTTCTGTTTGAATCGACCGTATCCTTCTTTTAGCCACGTTAGCTACGTTAGCTAGCTGCATTTCCCCGCCGCCATCTTCCTGATTTTCCTGGTTCTCTGGTGGTTGTTCGTTCATAGCTGTCACATTGTTCTCCAGCTCTTCCCCCTCATTTTCATTGTCAATAGATTTACGTTTCTTTTTTAAAATAAATCAACCCATGTCTACCGGACTGAACAATTAGCTAGTAGCTAATGTAGCTAAGTGTAGCTAAGTGTCGGTTGCTGTAGCTGAGCAGTTGCGTTCTATTTCGGCCTTTCTGTTCAACAGCTTTGCTATACTGCCATCTATCTGCCATCCAGGGAACAATAGATATATTCAATGAAGTGATTCAGGCCTGCATTAAAGACATTGAATTGAAATTGTATCATTGTTATGTATTATGAATGGAAAATAGGAAAATCATTAGGGTGACCACGCAATGAGTACCACTGACTTAAAGTATTATATTTTAGTTTTTTATTCACTAACGAGCGGTATGATTCTTGTTGTTATTTTTGTAGTAATAAGACTTAATTCTCTAATTCATTCAATTCAGCAGTGCATTTCTTTTTGAGACCTTTGGCATAGGAAATGATTTGACCCCTGGGAAAGGCCTTTAATATATCCCAGATTACAAACTATTGCGAGAGGACGGACAGTTGGTTTCACAGAAAAACGTAATTTGGTCTCTGATAAAGTGACACAATTCTGCTTCTGTTTCAAAAGAGTTTAGGCGCCATCTATAGGTCCCTTGAACTCCATCCAGCATCCACACAGAAAGTGTGAGGGAGATTTATCTGAGATGGTTCTGGATAAATACTCAGTTTCCACAACTCTATGGGTTACCTGTGCTGATAGGGGGGAACCAGCACTCCAGATATGAGAGCTATGCAGAATGAGCAGAATGAGCAGAATGAGTAGAATGAGTAGAATGAGCAGAATGAGCAGAATGAGCAGAATGAGCAGAATGAGCAGAATGAGCAGAACGAGCAGAACGAGCAGAACGAGCAGAATGAGTAGAATGAGCAGAATGAGCAGAATGAGCAGAATGAGCAGAA
Organism: Oncorhynchus masou masou; assembly: GCF_036934945.1. Taxonomy (NCBI): domain Eukaryota; kingdom Metazoa; phylum Chordata; class Actinopteri; order Salmoniformes; family Salmonidae; genus Oncorhynchus; species Oncorhynchus masou. The sequence goes on from NC_088232.1 coordinate 47,691,293, forward strand.
TGAGTAGAATGAGTAGAATGAGTAGAATGAGCAGAATGAGCAGAATGAGTAGAATGAGCAGAATGAGTAGAATGAGTCATCCCTATCTTGAGGGTGGAGTTGTCTCCATGCGTCTTTTCAATTTAAGTCTTTCATCAATGATAGAGTGCATTTGGGTGACTCAGTCAATGAGGATGCTTTAGCTGAGGATCTATCCAGAATCGGATCCAGACAAAAATTGAAGTCACCCCCAACTAAGAGTGTTCCCCGATATTCCGCTACCTTGAGGAATATATCTTGAAAAAGTATTCAGACCCCTTGACTTTTTCCACATTCTGTTATGTTACAGTCTTATTCTAAAATTGATTAAATTGTTGTGGTTTTTGTCATCATACTACACACAATACCCTATGATGACAAAGCAAAAACGTTTTATTTTGTTTTGCAAATGTATTAAATTATAAAAAACTGAAATATCACATTTACATAAGTATTCAGACTCTTTATTCAGTACTTTGTTGAAGCGCGTTTGACAGCGATTATAGCCTTGAGTCTCCTTGTGATCAATGGAAAAAGGATGCACCTGAGCTCAATTTTGAGTCTCATAGCAAAGGGTCTGAATATTTGTGTAAATAAGGTATTTCTGTTTTTTTATTTATAATACATTTGCAAAAATTTCTAAAAAAAACTATTTTCGCTTTGTCATTAGGGGGTATTTTGTGTAGATTGATGAGGACATGTTTTATTTATTTAATCCATTTTAGAATTAGGCTGTAACGTAACAAAATGTGGAATAAGTGAAAGGGGCCTGAATACAGCCCACGGCTGGTATATTAGCCATATACCACAACCTCTCGGGACTTATTGCTTAAATAAACCATTGTGGTTATTAGTAGAAGGAGTAATCTTACTGCTGGGCCCACGGGATGTGTTGAACAATACAGACCCAGATGGAGAAAGACATGCTGAGACGTCTGTCTGGACCGTTGTCCTCACTGCTGTATCCAACATTAACCTTGACCTATTGTGACATCCTGGGTCCATTGGAAACGTTTGATTGTGTGTTTCACATATGACACAGACACAGATCACATGCAGTATCATGGAGATCATTGACACCATCATGAAACTGTGAGTACAAGAGCCTGCAGACGGTGTAGTGTAAAGGCATACAATATTAGAGGGATACCATACAATATGCATCTAATGATGAACATGATGAATTGCATACAGTATTGTACAGTAAAGGGGTAATTCAAGTTATTCACCTCCAATGTATACTGTAGCATCCACATACTGTACCGTCTCAACAGACTGCTGTAGGAGTGATGCTTTGTGGTAACCTACCTTCCATGCAATTTTGTTTCCCTTGGTGTTATACTCCAGAGCAATAGGGAAGTCTCCTCGCTCGTAGAACTTGCAAAACGCAGTGGGCTTGGCCTCTCCCGGGAAGGCCCCCACTGCCAGCGGTCCCAACCGAGAGAGAGAGAGAGAGAGTCCCTATGGTCCCTCACCATCTGTGGGGCTCAACGACATGACTGGCAGATGTATAACTGTCATTAATCCTCAGATTACCTCCCATTGAGCAACAACATCTCAGTGCTGGACTATAGTGTCATGGAGCGTAACATGACTACAGCGGCAGACAGTGACAAGACCGTGTTTCCAGTGAGATACTACTGTATGGCAGTGCATCAAACGAGGCTGAAGACCTGGAAGAGACTTTCTTATTCTGAGAGGTAGACATGATGAGTGGCTAACTAGTGCTTGGCCCTGAAGTAAGTTACAACTTAGTTTAGACTATGAAAAGGCACACTAGGGTGTCCCGGTGGATCCACAGCATTTAATGCACCATGGGATTGCAGAGGCATAAAATGAATCTGTTTGGTGGCATTTATTTAATTTTAAGCGAGGGAATGCTTAAATGAATAACATTATGCTAAGTTAATAGGCACCATTTGGCATACCTGCAGGAGGGTGTAACCAAACAGAACAACTATGACTGACTGCATTGAAAAGCACAAGAAATATAATCATCTGCATGAAGGCTATTTTGCAGGGTACTTTTTTCCTTATCCATCTGAAACTAAATTATATTCTGGGCCAAATGTTGCATGAATGAGTGTCCTTGCAATGTGTTAATGCTCATTCTTCCATATATAATAAACTATAGTCCTATACTGTACCTCATTTGACACTGTATTGTGGTATAGATAGGCCTAAATCACTAAAACATTGTTTTGCTCTGTATAGAACTAAAAACTTCTGAGTCCGAGTTGCATTCACCACAGAACGGTTTGAAGCTTTTCCAAATTACAAAGCAAATGCAAAACCTTCATTGTTCCTCCCTCCACAGAAGTTCCCTCAGTCACAGAGAAAAAAAGAAGCCTTACAGATAAGTGACGCTCCTGCAGCCTGGAGCAACACAAGCCTTCAAACCCAGGTAGCACTGTTCTGCCGGCAGCTAAAAATAGCCCTGGAGAAAATGAACTCCAGACTGCAAGCACTGGGCCGGGTGGAATTTATGGTCAGAAGTGATGACACTACAGTCGATTCCACCTCACGCGGCGCACCGTACCCTTCAGCGAACTCCTCTCTCCTTCAACTGTCATCAGCAACCAACCCCTATTCCCCCTACTTCCAGACCCAAAATAATCTATTCTTTTCCAGTTCTCAACAAAAACACAACAGCACTGACTGTTGTCAGACCCTTCCCCCCCACGTTCCTCGGCTGCACTCTACTTCGGGAATCGCGGCGCTTCGAAGGATTATGACCTGCCGACTTCCGGGAGCCTGCTGGGAGTCATGGCGATCCTGTCTAACCGCCCCATCATGAGAGATCATAGGCCATGCTCTAGGAAGTGTGAGCACTGGTGACACACTCTTTTCACGCCATTTCCCCGGTGTGCGGTGTTATACATCAAGGACTGTCCAATGCGAGTCCAGATGCGCGTTCATGTTCAATTGAGAACCCTCTGCCTGGGACCTCATTCATTAATGAAACTATGGCGGGTTTATACTTTTTACAATTGCGGTTTCATATTTGTACGTCATTTTGATTTATTTGAACTAACGATAGCGAGCTACCGAGTGGCTGGATCCATTTTCCCAAAAGTGAACAATGTGTAACGTCATTGTGCAACGTTTTACTTGCAAGCCAACCAACAACGCCAATGCCGCCATCAAGCCTATCTACAGTTTACCTGAATCAAATATATGACACTGATCATGACTAAATTTAATCTAATTTGGTTCGTCAAAATGAAATGCCTGGGATGATGAATAATTTGTGTTGCTGGTTTAATTCGTTAATCCGATGGATTTTGGATGTACTTGGTCTTATTTGATGGAGGGCCCACAAGGCCAACTTTACCATATTATACTGGAGGCAGACTTACACACCCAGTATCATTACTTTGCGCAAATGTTAAAAGTTGAACAATATCAATGTGAAATTCGAATACAGAATCATTTGTCTCATCTGTCTTCTTTCTATTCTGTGGCTGCATGAAATAGCAAACAATGTCAATTCAGCGATTACATTAGTTTACTTCATCTTTGTGGCTCCCTGATGAAACCGTAACATCCATTACTGTAGTTAGGTTTAGGTGTGAAAAGAGTATGTCCCCGCAGCACTGTGGCTCGGTGCAAATTTCCTGTCCAGGATGGGAGGTGGGAGGTGACTGAAATGTCCTGGGAACACCTGCTAATTCAGTTTTAAGCAGTATTTTTTTCCCTTTAGATCTTCTTTAATAGTATGTGTCTTGAATGTCTCCCTAATCATCTTCTTCTCACTCTCCTCTCCCTGTGCATCTCACTCCAACCACTCTGGTGTGAGAGGCCAAATAGGTGGTTGAAATGCTAATAACTCCATGCTGGGCAGTGCAGTGCTCTGCAATATCAACCTGACCTCCTCCCCTGATGAAAAATCTAAGTGAAATAGAGACAAACGCACACACATACTGTACACACACACACACAAACACATATATACTGTACGCACACATACTGTAAACACACACCAACAAACACTGTACACACACACCACACACACACACACACACACACACACACACACACACACACACACACACACACTGTGACTGGGAGGATTTTAATTTATTGGACAATTGATTATGCAAAACATGGTTTGCATATTTAAAAAACTGGTTTAGATTAATAAATAGGCCTAAAATAATAGCAATGATATACAATATTAATAATAATAATAATAATAAAACAAATGATTTAAAATTAATAAATACAAGTTCCAGAATTGCTTTCTACTAGAAAGCGACTTGCACAGTAAACTGCAATTGGCAGCATCAACATTCTTCTCATCTTCTGTCCTCTACAATATTAAACATTGTCGATACGGAGGACATTCCCTTGTAGGAGTTTCATTATAGACATACTCTCTAACTTGAGGTTTTACTTCATTGAAAAAGGTTTCCATATTCACAATCAACCTTAGCCTAGATCAAGGCTCCTCCCTCTCTCTCCTCAGCAGCAGGCCCATGCTGGCAAGGAGTGAGAGTGGTGCTGAAGGGTGAAATCGGGATGTACAATATGCAGGCGCGGACAATTTGGCCGGCTACGATTGTATTTATCGGCTTTTATTTTATCGTGCCAAAAGCCGGCAATTACCGGCTAAGGGAAACCCATACAGACACGCACTCATGAACAAACACAGGCATACACACAATATCCTGCCCTCAGTGGGGGTCATAAACCGAGCTTCTGAGGCAGAGTATTTAACTCGAGATAGCTTGGTGGTAACATTATTAAACAGGACGTGTCAGGTTCTCTGCCACTGGTGCACACATCTGGGAGTAATAACAAGGCCCTGGCGGTCATATTGGTTCTAGGCTGTCATTTCTCTCCAGCCCATTACTTATCATTTCGGATGCCATCCTTTTTTTCTCTAATGCCTGTGTCCACTCCTTTCTTTTCCCGTGAACAGCAACCTGCAACCCCCACTAAGCTTCCCCCTTGGAAGTCACATGGTTGAGTCCCCTGCGGAGGTGATTGGCCCGGCCAGCAGAGGACGAGACCTGTGCTACTGTCATTTATAAGCTGTCATCCGGTGGAACAAAGATGCTCTAACCTTATTAGTATGATTCATCCAGGTGTTGCAGAATAGGGAAAGGTAGATAGAGGGGGAGAGAGAGAGAGAGATGGGGGAAAGAGAGAGAGATGGGAGAGAGAGATGGGGGAGAGAGAGAGAGGGGAAAGAGAGGAAATGGGAGAGAGAGATGGGGGAGAGAGAGAGATGGGGGAGAGAGAGAGATGGGGGAGAGAGAGAGAGGTGGGGGAGAGAGAGAGATGGGGAGAGAGTGAGAGAGATGGGAGAGAGAGAGAGAGATGGAAGAGAGAGAGAGAGAGTGAGATGGAAGAGAGAGAGATGGGGGAGAGAGTGAGAGAGATGGGAGAGAGAGAGAGAGATGGAAGAGAGAGAGAGAGAGTGAGATGGAAGAGAGAGAGATGGGGAGAGAGCGAGATGGAAGAGAGAGAGATGGGGAGAGAGAGAGAGATGGGGGAGAAAGAGAGAGGTGGGGGGAGAGAGATGGAAGAGAGAGAGAGATGGGGAGAGAGATGGAAGAGAGAGAGAGAGATGGAAGAGAGAGAGAGGTGGTGGAGAGAGAGGTGGGGGAGAGAAATGGAAGAGAGAGTGAAAGAGATGAAGAGAGAGAGAGATGGAAGAGAGAGAGGTGGGGGGAGAGAGAGGTGGGGGAGAGAGATGGAGAGAGAGAGAGATGGAAGAGAGAGAGAGGTGGGGGAGAGAGAGGTGGGGGGAGAGAGATGGAGAGAGAGAGGTGGGGGGAGAGAGATGGAAGAGAGGTTGGGTTCTGTGTGGCTCAGTCGGTAGAGCATGGCGCTTGCAAGATTCCCGCTGGGACCACCCATATGTAAAAGTAGTGGCCCCAGCCGAGAGTCGCTTTGGACAAAAGCGTCTGCTAAATGGGATATATATATTCTACTGAGAGAGAGAGAGAGAGAGAGAGAGAGAGAGAGAGAGAGAGAGAGAGAGAGACAGGAACTGCGACTCCTCATTTCTGAGGGTGAGTTCACCTTGGTGACGGTGGTGTGGCGTGTAGGAGATCCATCAACTTGCCTGGCCCTCCAGCCCTCCAGCTCTCCATCCCGGCGTCCCCAAAACACCTCTGTAACCAACTGATGGATGGTTGGCAAGGGGCCGTCAATAAGCTCAAGTAAAGCCCACACTCATTCCTTTATTTATAACTCTCCTGCTTCGTTCATTTCCCTTCTCTTTTTCACTTTAGGGGTTATTTTGCATCACCTGTTTACTGAGGCGGTGAGAGGAGCTGCTGGACAAGCTGCTGGACACCACTCACTTTCCTTCTTGCTTTCCCTCTTTCCCTCGCTCTGTACTTATTTCCTTTTTCGGTTGAGGGGTTATTGAAATCTACCGCAATGCAAAGAACGTCCTTTTCCTTTCCCAGGCTCAACTGAGTAAGGAGGGTGGGTGAGTCACAGAGGCAGGAGGATGGAGAGAGACAGACGAAGCCTCTTCTGATAAGGTCAGGCTGCACATCACCGCCGCAGGCAACACAATTAGCTCTCTTTATTTACGGGGCAATCGCCCAGTCGAGAAATATGCACTTGCCAGGGGTGTGTCCTTTTGATGAGATTTAAATGAATCCACAATAAAAAATGAACGGAGGCGACAAAACCGATTGCTCTTTTCTTTCACATCCTCTTATCCAAACAACAACATGTCACGGGTTTGGCTTTACTCATTTACTCTGTGTGAAACCGCATAGTGAAATAGTCGGAGTGTCAATTTACTTTCAGATGAATAAATCCTTGGATCCATTACTTGTGCATCATTTTCTCATGGCCAAACATACAGGCTCGTCAGTTGGAGCACAATCAGTTGGTAAATCAATTTCATTGTGTGAAGAAAATTACTGGTAGTTGGCTCCTTTGTTAGTCAAGGTCAGAAGGCAGGAAGTGATGTTTGCTTGCTCCAGTCGACAGTGGAACTGAAGGCTAAAATGTAGGCTAGTAGAATCTGCGCTCCTGCTCACAAGCCACAGAGGCACTTTGTTGTTGTCATTGTGTCATATTAACGAGGGCGTACACGTTTGTGGGAGGTATTGTCTGTATTAAAAATGACAAGTTATGCGCAAAGACAAGAGCATCGACATTCACCTTTCAGAACAAAGACAACGGGAGATGAAAGGAGAGCGAAAAATCATTCAACGATGGGGAGAGTGCGGAAAAGTACCTTTTCGAAAGCTTTTGTAAAGAGCTTTCTTCTCTTCTTCCTGTCATTTATTTGTATGTTTACCTCAGCGAGTGTAGTGTCATTCAGAGCAGAATACAGTGGAGCAAGTAAATACCCCTCACAGCCTGCTCCGTTTCCAGTGGGCAGCCCACTTATCTGCAGGGCTGCCTGGCCATTGCTCGCAGCTTCAGAGACCAGAGAGGCCCATTTAGTGATTCGTATCACAAAACTGCAAAATGAATCACATTGCCTGGCTAAGAGGGAATAGCCTACTGTGTTACCCACTCTATACTTTTCAAGTGATTACAAAGGAGATGCTTGTGCTGGATGAACCAGGGAGGCAAAAACGTGTAAACAGACTGCATATATAGGCATAGTTACACAACACGCATTCAAAGTACAGTTGACGTTGGAAGTTGAAATATACTTAGTTTGGAGTCATTAATTAAAACTCGTTTTTTTTCAACCACTCCACACATTTCTTGTTAACAAACTATAGTTCTGGCAAGTTGGTTAGGACATCTACTGTGTGCAGGACACAAGGCATTTTTTCTGTAAAACAATTGTTTACAGACAGATTATTTCACTTATAATTCACTGTATCACAATTCCAGTGGGTCAGAAATGTACATACACTAAGTTGACTGTGCCTTTAAAACAGCTTGGAGAATTGCAGAAAATTATGTCATGGCTTTAGAAGCTTCTGATAGGCTAATTGACATCATTTGAGTCAATTGGAGGTGTACCTGTAACGGCGTTCTTCGTTTGTCGAAAGAGAGTCGGACCGAAATGCAGCGTGTTGGTTACTCATGTTTTTAATGAAAGAAATGACGATACAAATACAAAACAACAAAACGGAACGTGAAACCTAATTACAGCCTATCTGGTGAAACTACACAGAGACAGAACAATCACCCACGAAATACACAGTGAAACCCAGGCTACCTAAATACGGTTCCCCATCAGAGACAACAAGAATCACCTGACTCTGATTGAGAACCGCCTCAGGCAGCCAAACCTAAACTAAACACACCCCTAATCAACCACAATCCCAATGCCTACAAAAACCCCAATACGACAACACAATAACATAAACCCATGTCACACCCTGGCCTGACCAACTAATTATCTAAAACACAAAATACTAAGACCAAGGCGTGACAGTACCTGTGGATGTATTTCAAGGCCTACCTTCAAAATCAGTGCCTCTTTGCTTGAACATCAATGGAAAATCAAAAGAAATCAGCCAAGACCTCAGGAAAGAAATTGTAGACCTCCACAAGTCTGGTTTATCCTTGGGAGCAATTTCCAAGCGCCTGAAGGTACAATGTTAATCTGTACCAAAACAATAGTACGCAAGTATAAACACCATGGGACCATGCAGTCGTCATACCGCTGAGGAAGGAGAAGCGTTCTGTCTCCTAGAGATTAATGCACTTTGGTGCGAAAAGTGCAAATCAATCCCAGAACAACAGCAAAGGACCTTGCGAAGATGCTGGAGGAAACAGGTACAAAAGTATCTATATCCACAATAAAATGAGTCCTATATCAATATAACCTGAAAGGCCGCCCAGCAAGTAAGAAGCCACTGCTCCAAAACAGCCATAAAAAAGCCAGACTACAGTTTGCAACTGCACATGGGGACAAAGATCATACTTTTTGGAGAAATGTCCTCTGGTCTGATGAAACAAAAATAGAAATGTTTGGCCAAAATTACCATTGTCATGTTTGGAGGAAAAACGGGGATGCTTGCAAGCCGAAGAACACCATCCCAACCGTGAAGCACGGGGGTGGCAGCATCATGTTGTGCGGGTGCTTTGCTGCAGGATGGACTGGTGCACTTCACAAAATAGATGGCATCATGAGGAAAGAAAATTATGTGGATATATTGAAAGCAGCATCTCAAGACATCAGTCAGGAAGTTAAAGCTTGGTCACAAATGGGTCTTCCAAGTGGAGAATGACCCCAAGCATACTTTCAATGCTGTGGCAAAATGGCTTAAGGACAACAAAGTCAAGGTATTGGAGTGGACATCACAAAGCCCTGACCTCAATCCCATAGAAATGTTGTGGGCAGAACTGAAAAAGTGTGTGTCAGCAAGGAGGCCTACAAACCTGACTCAGTGACACCAGCTCTGTCAGGAGGAATGGGCCAAAATACACCCAACTTATTGTGGGAAGCTTGTGGAAGGCTACCCGAAACATTTGACCCAAGTTATACAATTTAAAGGCAAATCATTCTCTCTACTATTATTTTGACATTTCACATTCTTACAATAAAGTGGTGATCCTAACTGACCTAAGACAGGGATTCTTTACTAGTAATTGTGAAAAACTGAGTTTAAATGTATTTGGCTAAGGTGTATGTAAACTTCCGACTTCAACTGTATATTCTCAAGACCAGTGGCGGTCGGTGCCCTTTAAGATCAAGGATGACGTTTTTTTTGTGTGTTCTTTTTTTCATTGATGAGCATGGCGTCATCTCTATTACAGCATGTTGGACGACTGTCATTCATATTCAATTCACCCAGCTCAATGTAACATCGATAGGCTTAGGATACTACATGATTATCATATTTTCACCCTATTTTCCCAAACAGTTGCAAACGAGAGTTTCTATTGGACAAATGCAAGTATGTTTATCCATGTTTCGTTCTGTTTGCTTCTATTTAAGAAACGCTTTCCAACAGAATAGGTTGAATGAATACACCCCTGATCTCCCGCATGGCAAGCGGTACCGGAGCGCCAAGTCTAGGAACACCTAGACTAGCTTCCACCTCCAAGCTATAAGACTGCTGAACAATTAATCAAATGGCCACCACTGTTTACATTGACCCCCCTTTGTTTTTACACTGCTGCTACTCGCTGTTTATTGTCTATGCATAGTCACTTTACCCCTACCTACATGTACAAGTTACCTTGACTAACATGTACCACTGCACATTGACTTGGTACCGCTACCCCCTGTATATACCCTCATTATTGTGGTTTCTTAACTCTATTTCTTGAACTGCATTGTTGGTTATTAAGGGCTTGTAAGTAACCATTTCACATTAAGGTCTACACCTGTTGTATTGAGCACGTGACAATTAAAATTTGATTTGATTGATTTAAAACACAGTTCACTTTCAATGCAGCCACATACAAACAGCATGATCACTTTTCTTGTTGTATAATTCCTTCTCGTGTCTACGCGCTCTCCTCCTCTCGCCTTTTATTGGACTTTATTGCACAACACAACAGCTGTCTGTGACCAGGCGGGAAAAAAACATTCCAAGCCAAACGTTCATACAATAACCGCTAACCGCTACTCACAGCCTACATCGTTGTCAATGTCACCATATTATCTAACGTCGTTCTTTAAAAATACTACGAAATATAGCTAGTGCTCTCTCTCTCTCTCTCTCTCTCTCTTGCTTGCTCTTGCTTCTCCTTAGTTGTTGAAGAAATGTTTTATTTTTCAAAACTGTTCAACTATGGTCTTTCTCTGTGAGTCAACAACTCAACAGATTTTATGCACTGCAGTACTAGCTAGCTGTAGCTCATTCTCTGATCCTTTGATTGGGTGGACAACATGTCAGTTCGTGCTGCAATAGCTCTGACAGGTTGGAGGATGTCCTCCAGAAGTCGTTAAAATTACTGTGGAAGAGGGTGAGAACCTTGATTTTGCATTGAAGTTAATTTACCCATAGGAGGATGGGAACTAGCTGTCCTCTGCCTACACTATGATGCTACCCCAAAGAGTGCTGCTGAGGCTACTGTAGACCTTCATTGCAAAACAGTGTGTTTAAATAAATGATTTGGTGACGTGAATATACAGTGCATTGGGAAAGTATCCAGCCCCCTTCACTTTTTTCAAAATTGTTTATGTTACAGCCTTATTCTAAAATGGACAAAAAAAAATCTAAATTCTCATTACTCTACACACAATACCCCAAAATGACAAAGTGAAAACAGTTTTTATAAATGTTTGCACATTTATAAAAACAGAAATACCTGTCAAGTGTCAGTTTTGCAGAGGTGAAAGGACACAGAACTGAGTAAAATAACGTACTTTACTCAGAAAAATAATCAGCCAATAAATCCACGCAGGGATAACAAACCATAACACAAAAGACTAACACACAACTAGGAACAATCACGGACAAAAATGAATGAGAACCAGAGGGTTAAATACCGAAATAATAATAACGTAATAAGAACCAGGTGTGTGCAATCAAGACATAACAAATGGAAAAAGAAACGTGGATCAGTGGCAGCTAGAAAGCTGGTGACGACGACCGCCGAACGCCGCCCGAACAAGGAGCGGTACCAACTTCGGCGGAAGTCGTGACAATACCTTATTTACATAAGTATTCAGACCCTTTGCTATGAGACTCGAATTTGAGCTCAGGTGTGTCCTGTTTCCATTGATCATCCTTGAGATGTTTCTGCAACTTAATTGGAGTCCACCTGTGCTAAGTTCAATTGTTTGGACATGATTTGGAAAGCCACACACCTGTCTATATAAGGTCCCACAGTTGACAGTGTATGTCAGAGCAAAAACCAAGCCATGAGGTCAAAGGAATTGTCTGTAGAGATCCGAGACAGGATTCTGTCGAGGCACAGATCTGGGGAAGGGTAGCAAAACATTTCTGCAGCATTGAAGGTCCCAATAACACAGTGACCTCCATCATTCTTAAATGGAAGAAGTTTGAACCCACCAAGACTCTTCCTAGAGCTGGCCAGGCCAAATTCAGCAATCGGGGGAGAAGGGCCATGGTCAGGGAGGTGACAAAGATCCCAGTGGTCATTCTGACAGAGCTCCTGTGTGGAGATGGAGATGGAAGGACAATCATCTCTGCAGCACACCACCAATCAGGCCATATGGTAGTGTCAGTTGGAAGCCACTACTCAGCAAAATGCACATGACAGCCCGCTTGGAGTTGCCAAAAGGCACTAAAAGGATTCTCAGACCTCGAGAAACTAAATTCTCTCGTCTGATGAAACCAAGATTAAACTCTTTGGCCTGAATGCCAAGCATGCCAAGCATCACGTCTGGAGGAAACCTGGCACCATCCCTACAGTGAAGCATGGTGGTGGCAGCATCATGCTGTGGGGATGGTTTTCAGCGGCAGGGACTGGGAGACAAGTTAGGATCGGGGGACAGATGAATGGAGCAAAGAGATCCATGATAAAAACCTGTTCCAGCGTGCTTAGGACCTCAGACTGGGGCAAAGGTTCACCTTCCAACAGGACAATGACCCTAAGCACACAGCCAAGACAACGCAGGAGTGGCTTTGGGACAAGTCTCTGAATGTCCTTGAGTTTCACAGCCAGAGCCCGGACTAGAACCCGATCAAACATCCCTGGAGAGACCTGAAAATTACTGAACAGTGTATAGATTGATGAGAGAGAAAAAAAGCTATTTAAAACATTTTAGAATAAGGCTGTAATGTAACAAAATGTGGAAAATACTTTTCGAATGCAATGTATTTAATATAGATTTATCTAAAAAGCATAACTTTAATGTTTCACTATTTTTATGAAATTCACTGAGGAGGATGATTCTCCCCTTTCTCCTCTGAGGAGCCTCCACCGCATAAACAGGCTACACACACTATGTAACCCAGGTGAGTGGCAAGCCAGGTGAGTGGCATCCCAGGTGAGTGGCAACCCAGGTGAGTAGTAAGCCAGGAGAGTGGCAAGCCAGGTGAGTGGCATCCCAGGTGAGTGGCCAGGTGAGTGGCAAGCCAGGTGAGTGGCAACCCAGGTGAGTGGCATCCCAGGTGAGTGGCATCCCAGGTGAGTGGCAACCCAGGTGAGTAGTAAGCCAGGAGAGTGGCAAGCCAGGTGAGTGGCATCCCAGGTGAGTGGCAACCCAGGTGAGTGGCAAGCCAGGTGAGTGGCAAGCCAGGTGAGTGGCAACCCAGGTGAGTGGCAACCCAGGTGAGTGGCAACCCAGGTGAGTGGCAAGCCAGGTGAGTGGCAAGCCAGGTGAGTGGCAACCCAGGTGAGTGGCAACCCAGGTGAGTGGCAAGCCAGGTGAGTGGCAACCCAGGTGAGTGGCAAGCCAGGTGAGTGGCATCCCAGGTTAGTGGGGAGTTCATTGATCAGTGACTCAATACTTCAGTGGCAGTTTAACAATAAACAACCTTGTGGCCCGGTTAAATGGGTCTGCTTGACTGTTAATGCACACAGTGGTGGTGGAACACCTCCTCGGAGCCTCTCTGCGATCAGGCTTCTTAGAGTGCTGGGCATGTACCAGAGCCACACTTGAGTTTTACGGCCCTAATCAGTGACGACACCTGAAGGCATTAAAACACCGGGCCAGGCCATCAAATTAATGACACACAAAAGGAAAATAAACACCTGCGGCCGGTGGAGAAGACTAACATCCAAAATATTTAATTTGCCAAGTTCTTCAGTTCCTCAATGAACTTTTCATAACTACCTGCTTTTATGGCAGTGATTTGTTTTTAGTGCATTACAATGTTTTCAAGCAGGACACTGCATTGCCGTAGCATGCATGGGGGTGTAAGAAAACAATTGCCTGGCTAAGAATTGCCTTGCTCAACAAATTGAAATAATATAATTATCTGATTTAGGCACTATTCACAACAAATCAAACAACCAACAATTTCTGTCACATCAAAAGCTTCAGTACGATGTGGACCTACTGTACATAGGGCATGTCAAGTCAAAGGCCTATTGTGTTTTATGCGAGCTTAGAGAGATCTCTGAGGATAGCATATCCATCACACATCACCAAGCCACATGTCCACTCCAGGTTCCATCATATATTCCATCACCTGACGGCAGGCAGTCAAATTAATGAATGAAACAAGCAAGCCAGCCAGCCAGCCCCCACTTCAGGCCTGGAAGGAGCAATATATCCAGTGTTCTCTGGATGTGATGTGGCAGGCTGACAGACAGACAGAGGTCTAGCCGAGTGTCTACAGGGGAGCGAGGCTGACATACTGAGGCCAGGAAGAGGGCTTCGATTTCAGTGCTAGAGCCCCCCCCACCAATAAACAGAATGCACACAAAAAACGGAATATACACACAATAAACGGAATATACACACAATAAACAGAATGTACACACAATAAACAGAATGTACACACAATATACAGAATACACACAATAAACAGAATGTACACAATAACAGAATCAACAGAATGTACACACAATAAACAGAATGTACACACAATATACAGAATACACACAATAAACAGAATGTACACAATAACAGAATCAACAGAATGTACACAATAAACAGAATAAACAGAATGTACACAATAAACAGAATGTACACAATAAACAGAATGTACACAATAAACATAACGTACACAATAAACAGAATAAACAGAATGTGCACAATAAACATATTAAACAGAATGTACACAATAAACATATTAAACAGAATGTACACAATAAACAGAATGTAAACAAAAATAATAAACAGAATATACCCAATGAGCAGAATAAAAATACTGTACAAACAGAATACGCACATTAAACAGAAAAAAAACAGAACGTACAAAGTAAACAGAATGTACACAATAAACAGAATGTACACAATAAACAGAATTTACACATTAAACAGAATGTACACAGTGAAGAGAATATTCACAATAAACAGAATAAACAGAATGTACACAATAAGCATAATGTACACAATAAACAGAATACACACAATAAAGAGAATATACAGAATGTACACAAAAAGCAGAATGTACACAATAAACAGAATATTTACAGAATAAAACAGAATGTACACAATAAACATAATGTACACAATAAACAGAATATACACAATAAACAGAATAAACAGAATGTACACATTGAACAGAATGTACACAATAAACAGAATAAACAGAATGTACACAGTGAACAGAATGTACACAATAAACAGAATGTACACAATACACAGAATACACACAATAAAGAGAATATACAGAATGTACACAATAAACAGAATGTATACAATAAACAGAATGTACACAATAAACAGAATATGCACAATAAACAGAATGTACACAATAAACAGAATATGCACAATAAACAGAATGTACACAATAAACAATAAACCGGATAAACAGAATGTACACAATAAACAGAATATGCACAATAAACAGAATGTACACAATAAACAATAAACCGGATAAACATGAATGTACACAATAAACAGAATGTACACAATAAACTGGATACACAGAATGTACACAATAAACAGAATATACACAATAAACAGAATAAATTGAATGTACACAGTGAACAGAATGTACACAATAAACAGAATATGCACAATAAACAGAATGTACACAATAAACAGAATATGCACAATAAACAGAATGTACACAATAAACTGGATACACAGAATATGCACAATAAACAGAATGTACACAATAAACAGAATATGCACAATAAACAGAATGTACACAATAAACAATAAACCGGATAAACATGAATGTACACAATAAACAGAATAAACAATCTACACAATAAACAGAATGTACACAATAAACGAAATGTGCACAATAAACAGAATGTACACAATAAACATGAATGTACACAATAAACAGAATGTACACAATAAACAGAATAAACCATCTACACAATAAACAGAATGTACACAATAAACGTAATATACGGACAGATTGCATAAACAATGAATTTACACAAACTGTGGCACACGATAATAATCTCTGAGGTGATCTGTATAATGAAAACCGCTATGTAAAACATCTATTATTGGCCCAAGGGCCAGGTTTACCAGTTGGACGTAAGCGGGTCGTAACTCTATGTCCAACGTAAAATGTGCTCTACACCGGACCTGTTGCACTACCTGGCCGTAAACCCTTCTAAGTGTTTCGCCTGGTAAGAAGTCACTGGCTTTTGGTTGGAAATAGATATAGGCTACTACGCGAGTGAAGAGCAACGAAATTTACATAGCCTAACATGCTAACAAAATGTTCTGATCAGTCCTGCTAATAGATGATCCAACTCGACTAATGGTGATGAACACTCACCTCAACTTAACTAACATTCCCCAGCCTAATGTTAACCAAATAACCAAATCGAGATTCAGTGAAAACTGAAATCTGTCATTGATTGACAGATCCCAATCCTGAAATGATCAACTACAGCGCTTTTGCTTTACATTTATTAGAATGGTTGGATGACTTAGGAAGATTCAGCTAGCAATCATTTGATACTACATGCCTTCAATTGCATTAGCCTCTCAATGCAACATTTTCGAAATACAGTGATATTTATTTCCACAGTAAGTCTTTATGGATCCATCCAGTAGTGGTTAAGAACACATGAATGTATGGTGTTTGGCTATGCAAAGTGACGGAGAAGGAGATATGAATTGCCATGAGGATGGTAACAGCTTAGTAATGAGTGCTGCCAAACAACCACTATTATGAAATATCAAATCTCATGAACGTGCATTGCTTACGCCAGACTTAGTTATGACTTCTTTTTGGTTGGTGCAACAGGTGTAAACTCTGATAAATCAATCAAATCTATTTATAAAGCCCTTTTTACATCAGCCGATGACACAGAGTGCTCTACAGAAACCCAGTTTAAAACCACAAACAGCAAGCAATGCAGATGTAGAAGCACAGTGGCTAGGAAAAACTCCCGAGAAAGGCAGGAACCTAGGAAGAAACCTAGAGAGGAACCAGGCTCTGAGGGGTGGCCAGTCCTCTTCTGGCTGTGCCGGGTGGAGAATATAACAGTCAAATAAAATGAATCACAATGGTTGTAGATAATGCAACAGGGGGTGCAATAGCTACGACTGACCTAGCGTTCAACCTAAAGTCCAAGCCTGGGTAGGGGGTTCTACTAAGCAAACATATGAAACTGTTTTAATTAAGAGGGTCATACCAAGGATCATTAAGCTATTTGATTTTGAATTTTAGGACCCCTTTAGAAATAAAAAAAAATATATAAAAAAGGTAATTTGATGAAACATTGTATTTGGCGTTACTGCTATTAGCCCATAGAAACACATTGAATAACGTATTCATACATGAAAAAACAGATAGTCCCAAAAATGGTAAAAAACAATATATTTTTTTTACGCCCAATGGTGCAACCGGCCCCAGAGGCTCATTCCAATGCCTGGAATTTATAATGGCATTCACATGGTTATTCCAGCAAGAGAATTCAATCATGAAGTAAGCTGTTCATCAAAGGATGAAGCTGGAGATTTGCTTACAGAGGAGCCACAGTATGTAGGCTACACAGATATACTGTGTTCGTGGGAGCGTGACCTTTACATAAATGAACTAGGATGATGATCCCCCTTTCAGAGTTACCCTTTACATAGCAGTCTCCGTGGACTGCTTTAAACTAAACCCAACAGATTGGATATAAAATGTTGCTTAATGCCCATAAAGTTGTATGCTCAACAGATCTGTGAGAGGGCTTTCAACTACAGCTGAAACAACCAGCAGCAAGATCCATGTAAATGAGGTCAGCCACTGAGGCTCCACGCAGGGATAATGCCTTGAATGATAGTCCAGTCTCTGGATTAGCAAAAGTGAGCCTTTGAGCAAAAGAAGAAAACACTTTCCTCCCTTCAATGCCTTCGAAACAGGCAACTTCTCCTCAGCCCATATCTCAAACGGAGCTGCGGGTCTTTCAGGGGTGCTGGTTTCAGGATGCTAGCCGCAGGAGGCAAACGCAGGCTCAACAAACAAACCAGGAGGCTAGCTACAGGAGGCAACGCAGGATCAACAAACAAACCAGGCCGAGGCAGAACAGACACTTTGCAGTGGACCTCCTCCTGCTCTGCACGGATTTATTCACACTATATGCGGGCGAGAGGCGTGCGCTGTTGAAAGTCACCTGTGTCCTGTGGAGGTTGGGGGAGGTTGTTCGGCAGCCCCCCCACCCCATACACGCCACCTGCACCATGGTGCTGCAGACGACTCTATGACAATGGAACAGGTGTCTCTGCTATTATATTGTACACAAGGCCTTTTTGGTCACCTCTGTCAATCCCAAATCCTTGCTGAAAGGCATCGATCACGCTCAAAGAATTAGCAGTGTCAGCCTTCCCTGTGGCCTCAATTAGTCTCTCTCAGTCAAGAGTTCAGAGCTGGTATCAGAGCTGGTATCAGAGCTGGTATCAGAGCTGGTATCAGAGCAAGTTCAGTCTTTAATATCATTAAAGGTGAAGACTGTTATTTTATCAAATCAATTCTCTGTAATTATTATTACGTGATTAAACTAATCATGTACATTTAATTAACGGGCACCCTGGAAAATGTTCAGATTACGAATTTTCTGAGTGTAACTATTCCGATATGTTCATATCTGATCAATTAGTCTTCTATTAATGAATTATTGTTATTACCTTTGTCTCATCTGAACGTCGGAAGGTGTTGGTTATCTGCTTCAACCCAGCCTTTACTATACATCCATCCATATACCAATTGGCTCAATTATTTATTAACTAACTAATTAAACAATTACAGAATATACAATACATAATAACATTATACCATCCCTGGTGGACTAAACAAAAACAGTTTGGTTATAACACGATAGATTCAGAGAGAAGAGAAGGGGGTTTTGGAAGGAAGACTAAGGGACTTTATTGGACCTGGGAAGCTATTCTCACATAACTACATATGCCACTAACGATCGCTCATTCGGAAAAGCAATGCATTGTATTTACGTGAAGCTGGTGATGTGATTCTCTGGTTTGCCCTGTCCTTTGTCGAATCTTCCAGGTCACTGTGTTGTCACGTGGTCTGAAAGGTTCATCTCACTGGAGATTCGTTCACGTCGGTCAGTGTTCTCATAGTAGATTTGCTACCTTTCCAACTGCAGTCTGTTAGGCTGTCATCTAGGATTCACTTCTTGTTGAGTGATCAATAGTTCAGAGTTCAGACCATTTCACGTGTAGAGCAAGGTCTCACGTTTCCTGGCCTGTAGGTTGAAATTAGAAATTAACCCTTTTAAACGTGAGGACAAGTCCTCCTGTTATTTGGAACTTAGGTGACTTTGGGTCACGGGGGCTTTTATAGAAATGTAGAAAAGGGGTAGGTTCATCATTTCCTACCAATGCCTATTCACTTGGGCGTGGCTACTGACTTTTACAGGAATTTTACAGGAAAGATGATTTTCTCATTTTAAAAGTTCAATTTACATCATTTAGCAAATAGTTTTATCTTTACTCATTCATTTTATATAATAATTAGATGCAAACCTCATAACTGAGGCACCTGTATAAACAGAGTTAGGGTAATGTGGCTGTATTGCCTTTCATGAGGTCACAAATATGTGAACATGGTTCTCAAATTCTGGGATGGAGAAGAATTGGGCGGGAGGATCCCTTTGTCTTACTGTGAAACTCTTTCTCCATACTGCATGGCCAGGGAGAGTCTCTTTATGGAATTTCTAATGTGGGGGTTAAGTTGTAAAACTTCCCCCCCATCCTAGCAGGAGAGGGGGGGTTGTTCATGTCTCTGCTAGCCAATTCACTGAAAGGGCTAGCGTCATGACAGCTGGTATCGAGGAAAAACCTGCACTGTTCTTTCCTCTCCTTCTCTAGCTGTTATGCCACTGTAAAAAAAAAAATGGCCTAACAAGTGCCAAGAAGAATTACCCTGGCTGTCACACTCTCTGATATAGTAGGCCGACACATCAGCAGAGGATTACAAAAGGAGGCCAAAAAGTCCAAAAAAGTTACCCTAGAAATTGCCAAGCAATGGTGTCCAAGTGAGAATTGGAATGTTGAGCCTCTGTCACAGTATTAATCTGTTAGACTATAAACTGAAATCAAAGTAAGAGGGCCTTCAAAAAGACAACCAGCGTTGGGCAGGCAAGCCCAAGTGTGTTTTGGGGATGAGGCCAAAGGTTATATTGCTTTCCCACCTTCTTTTCCTCCGTTCACTTTGTTCTTCTCCGTCTTGAGAGTGAGGACAGGTGTCGTGAGCGGGTTGTCTGTCCTCTTGCCGTGCACTGATCAAACTCTCGTTAGTGGAATTTGTTTGATGTTCCCCGACAGTGAGAGTAATGAGTTGGTGGCTGAAGCAGAGTAGATGTGACAGGGATCTTCTTGATAGTGCCTGAGTGCATACAGTATGTCTGTTTCCCTGCCTTCTGTGCTTTCAGTTGCCTCAAGCATACCTTTGACTTTGACTCAGCTGGATGTCAGGCAAGCAGTTAAGAGCAGACTCCTCTGTGGAGTTGCATTGGAGCTCATGCAAGCTAATGGAGGCTTTCAGGTTTATTACAAATATACAGATGTAGGATCTTAATTTGATCTCTATGTTGTTGCTGAGGAAATACAAACTATTCAAGGTTTAAAAAGTCTTCTGAAGTTTGTAATTTTCAACATAAAATGTCAGATTTGATTTCCCCTAATGAAAAATGTATCAACCCCTAAAAATCTGGCCACATAAACATTTAAAATGTCCCGTTGCTGCATGATAATTTTCCTGCTGTAGCGGACTGTCTCAAATTATGACCATACATCTGTGTCAGCACTCCAACACCAGGAAAATAAAAAATGAAATGACACAAATGACAACAGTTGAAGTCGGAACTTTACATACAACACATTTAAACTCAGTTTTTCACAATTGCTGACATTTAATCCAAGTAAACACATCCCTGTTTTAGGTCAGTTAGGATCACCACTTCATTTTAAGAATGTGAAATGTCAGAATAGTAGAGAGAATGATTTATTTCAGAATGTATTTATTTCATCACATTCCCAGTGGGTCAGAAGTTTACATACACTCAATTAGTATTTGGTAGCATTGCCATTAAATTGTTTAACTTGGGTCAAACATTTTGAGTATCCTTCCACAAGATCCCCACAATAAGTTGGGTGAATTTAGGCATTTTCCTGCTGACAGGGCTGGTGTAACTGAATCAGGTTTGTAGGACTCCTTGCTCGCACACGCTTTTTTAATTCTGCCCACAACGTTTCTATAGGATTGAGGTTAGGGCATGGTGATGGCCACTCCAATACCTTGACGTTGTTGTCCTTAAGCCATTTTGACACAACTTTGGAAGTATGCTTGGGGTCATTGTCCATTTGGAAGACCTATTTGCGAACAAGCTTTAAACTTCCTGACTGATGTCTTCAGATATTACTTTAGTATATCCACATAATTTTCTTTCTTCATGGTGCCATCTATTTTGTCACAACATGATCACAACATGATGCTGCCACCCCTGTGCTTCATGTTTGGGATGTTGTTCTTCGGCTTGCAAGCCTCCCCCTTTTCCTCCAAACATGGCAATGGTCATTATGACCAAACAGCTCTATTTTTGTTTCATCAGACCAGAGGACATTTCTCCAAAAAGCGCAATCTTTGTCCCCATGTGCAGTTGCAAACCGTAGTCTGGCTTTTTTATGGCGGTTTTGGAGCAGTGGCTTCTTCCTTGCTGAGCAGCCTTTCAGGTTATGTCGATATAGGACTCGTTTTACTGTGTATATAGATACTTTGTAACCGTTTCCTCCAGCATTTTCACAAGGTCCTTTGCTGTTGTTCTGAGATTGATTTGCACTTTTTTCACCAAAGTATGTTCATCTTTAGGAGACAGAAAACATCTCCTTCCTGAGCGGTATGACGGCTGGTGGCCCCATGGTGTTCATACTTGCATACTATTGTTTGTACAGATGAACGTGGTACCTTCTGTAACGACGTTCTTCGTTTGTCGCAAGAAAGTCGGACCGAAATGCAGCGTGTTGGTTACTCATGTCTTTAATGATACAAATGACGATACATGAAATAACTTATAAATACAAAAACAACAAACGGAACGTGAAAAAACCTATACAGCCTGTCTGGTGAACACTAACACAGAGACAGGAACAATCACCCACGAAATACAAAGTGAAACCCAGGCTACCTAAATACGGTTCCCAATCAGAGACAACAAGAATCACCTGACTCTGATTGAGAACCGCCTCAGGCAGCCAAACCTAAACAACACCCCTACTCAGCCGCAATCCCAAATACTACAAACCCCAATACGAAAATACAATATATAAACCCATGTCACACCCTGGCCTGACCAAATATATAATGAAAACACAAAATACAATGACCAAGGCGTGACAGAACCCCCCCCTAAGGTGCGGACTCCCGGACGCACCTCAAAACCATAGGGAGGGTCCGGGTGGGCGTCTGTCCATGGTGGCGGTTCCGGCTCGGGACGTGGACCCCACTCCATAAATGTCATAGTTCCTCCCCTTCGCGTCCTGGGATGATCCACCCTCGCCGCCGACCATGGCCGAATAGTCCTCACCCAGAACCCCACTGGACTGAGGAGCAGATCGGGACTGAAGGACAGCTCGGGACTGAAGCAGAACGGGACTGAGAGAAAGCTTGGGAGTGAGAGAAAGCTCGGGAGTGAGAGGAAGCTCGGGAGTGAGAGGAAGCTCGGGAGTGAGAGGAAGCTCAGGAGTGAGAGGAAGCTCAGGCAGGTTGATGGATCTACCAGATCCTGGCTTGCTGGTGGTTCCGGCAGATCCTGGCTGACTGGCGGATCCTGGCTGACTATCAGATCTGGCAGATCCTGGCTGACTGGCGGATCCTGGCTGACTGGCGGATCCTGGCTGACTGGTGGATCCTGGCTGACTGGCGGATCCTGGCTGACTGGCAGATCCTGGCCGACTGGCGGATCCTGGCTGACTAGCAGATCTGGCAGATCCTGGCTGACTGGCGGATCCTGGCTGACTGGCGGATCCTGGCTGACTGGTGGATCCTGGCTGACTGGCGGATCCTGGCTGACTGGCAGATCCTGGCCGACTGGCGGATCCTGGCTGATTAGCAGATCTGGCAGATCCTGGCTGACTGGCGGATCCTGGCTGACTGGCGGATCTGGAAGAGTCTGGTTGACTAGCAGGTCTGGAAGAGTCTGGTTGACTGGCAGATCTGGAAGAGTCTGGCTGAATAGCAGATCTGGAAGAGTCTGGCTGACTGGCAGATCTGGAAGAGTCTGGCTGACTGGCAGATCTGGAAGAGTCTGGCTGACTGGCAGATCTGGAAGAGTCTGGCTGACTGGCAGATCTGGAAGAGTCTGGGTGACTGGCAGATCTGGAAGAGTCTGGTTGACTAGCAGGTCTGGAAGAGTCTGGTTGACTGGCAGATCTGGAAGAGTCTGGCTGAATAGCAGATCTGGAAGAGTCTGGCTGACTGGCAGATCTGGAAGAGTCTGGCTGACTGGCAGATCTGGAAGAGTCTGGCTGACTGGCAGATCTGGAAGAGTCTGGCTGACTGGCAGATCTGGAAGAGTCTGGGTGACTGGCAGATCTGGAAGAGTCTGGCAGATCTGGAAGAATCTGGCTGTCTGGCAGATCTGGAAGAGTCTGGCTGACTCGCAGATCTGGAAGAGTCTGGCTGACTGGCAGATCTGGAAGAGTCTGGCTGACTGGCAGATCTGGAAGAGTCTGGCTGACTGGCAGATCTGGAAGAGTCTGGCTGACTGACAGATCTGGAAGAGTCTGGCTGACTGGCAGATCTGGAAGAATCTGGTAGACTGGCAGATCTGGAAGAGTCTGGCAGACTGACGGCTCTGGCTGCTTCATGCTGACTGACGGCTCTGGCTGCTCCATGCTGACTGGCGGCTCTGGCTGATCCATGCTGTCTGGCGGTTCTGGCGGCTTCTTGCAGACTGACAGCTCTGACTGTTCCATGCAGACTAACAGCTTTGGCAGCTCCTTGCCGACTGGCAGCTCCTTACAGACTGGCAGCTCCTTGCAGACTGGCAGCTCCTTGCAGACTGGCAACTCCATGCAGACTGGCAACTCCATGCAGACTGGCAACTCCATGCAGACTGGCAACTCCATGCAGACTGACAGCTCTGGCTGCCCCATGCAGACTGGCAGCTCTAGCTGCTCCATGCAGACTGGCAACTCTGGCTGCTCCAAGCAGACTGACAGCTCTGGCTGCTCCATGCAGACTGGCAGCTCTGGCTGCTCCATGCAGACTGGCAGCTCTAGCTGCTCCATGCAGACTGGCAGCTCTAGCTGCTCCATGCAGACTGGCAGCTCTAGCTGCTCCATGCAGACTGGCAGCTCAGGCTGCTCCGAACAGGCATGAGGCTCCGGCAGCGCTGTAGAGGAGGAAGGCTCTAGAAATGCTGAACAGGCGGGAGACTCCGACAGCGCAGGAGAGGGAGAAAGCGCTGGCTGCGCTGAACAGGCGAGGCACACTGAAGGCCTGGTGCGTGGTACTGGAACTGGTGGTACTGGATCGAGGACACGCACAGGAAGCCTGGTGCGGGGAGCTACCATCGGAGGACTGGTGTGTGAAGGTGGCACAGGATGGACTGGACCGTGAAGGTGTACTGGAGAGCCTGAGAGCAGGACTGGCACAGGACGTGCAAGGCTAGGTAGGTACACAGGAGGCCTAGTGTGTGAGGCTGGCACATTTTTCACCAGCCGACTAACACGCACCTCAGGACTAGTATGGAGCGCTGACCCAGGTGCCATAAAATCCCCGACACGCTCCGTCGGACGAATCTTATACCTAAAGCACCAAACTAGCAACTCCCTCATTACTCTCTCCTCCAATTTCCCCATTAACTCCTTCACAGTCTCTGCTTCGCTCACCTCCAACACCGGTTCTGGTCTCCTCCTTGGCTCCTCACGATAAACAGGGAGAGTTGGCTCAGGTCTGTCTCCTGACTCAGCCACTCTCCCTCTGAGCCCCCCCCCCAAGAAATTTTTGGGGCTCATCTTCGGGTTTCGCAATGTGCCGCCGTGTCTTTCTTTTCGACTCCATTCTCCTATAGCCCTCTTCGCACTGCTCCAGCGAATCCCAGGCGGGCTCCGGCACTCTCTCTGGGTCGGCCGCCCACCTGTCTATTTCTTCCCACGTCGTATACTCCAATCCTCTGCTGTCCATAACGTCCTCCCTTCGCTGCTCCAGCTGCCTGTTAACACGCTGCTCGGTCCGTGTGTGGTGGGTGATTCTGTAACGACGTTCTTCGTTTGTCGCAAGAAAGTCGGACCGAAATGCAGCATGTTGGTTACTCATGTCTTTAATGATACAAATGACGATACATGAAATAACTTATAAATACAAAAACAACAAACGGAACGTGAAAAAACCTATACAGCCTGTCTGGTGAACACTAACACAGAGACAGGAACAATCACCCAAGAAATACAAAGTGAAACCCAGGCTACCTAAATACGGTTCCCAATCAGAGACAACGAGAATCACCTGACTCTGATTGAGAACAGCCTCAGGCAGCCAAACCTAAACAACACCCCTACTCAGCCGCAATCCCAAATACTACAAACCCCAATACGAAAATACAATATATAAACCCATGTCACACCCTGGCCTGACCAAATATGTAACGAAAACACAAAATACAATGACCAAGGCGTGACACCTTCAGGCGTTTGGAAATTGCTCCCAAGGATGAACCAGACTTGTGGATGTCTACAAAAAAACAATTATTGGATGATTTCTTTTGATGTTCACATGATGTCACGCAAAGTGGCACTGAGTTTGAAGGTAGGCCTTGAAATACATCCCCAGGTACACCTCCAATTGACTCAAATTATGTCGATTAGCTTATCAGAAGCTTCTGAAGCCATGACATCAATATCTGGATTGTTTCCAAGCTGTTTAAAGGCACAGTCAACTTAGTGTATGTAAACTGACCCACTGGAATTGTGATACTGTGAATTATAAGTGAAATAATCTGTCTGTAAACCATTGTTGGAAAAATTGACAAGGTAGATGTCCTATCCAACCTGCCAGTACTATAGTTTGTTAATTAGAAATGTGTGGAGTGTTTGAAAAATGAGTTATAATGACTGCAACCTGAGTGTATGTAAACTTCCGTCTTCAACTGTATCTGAAAATGCATGATAAATGGTGTTTACTGATCATGAAAAGCATCCAGTTTTCTGCTGTATAACTCTGATGATAGAGCTAAATGTGCACAATTGTTTTCCATGGAATAATAGGAAATTAGTAGTTTGGACTACTCTTCAAGAAGTGATCATATTACAACCAAATAGTTGTAACATTTATTTGACAACCCTTGAAAACAGCAGTTGTCAATGTTTTTTTTAGCAGAGCTGGGATTCTCCCTGACCCACGGCAAGAAAATGGAGCGTTCTGAACCTTACTGTGACGTTTATTGATAACAACATATCAATATTCTTTGGGTGTTGGACATATTGGTCAATAATGTCAAAATAGAATCAATCACAGTAGGATATTGAACACGTGTATCATCAACTCCCTGATTTAATTGGTGAATAAACTAGGCTAATTGCAGTGGAGACAGTTATTAGCAGAGCATTTAGCTTACAAGGACAACTCAATTCAGACAACCTGGCTCGTCATACTACTTAGCCTCAAGGACACCACTATGGGAAGAGAGGAAATCATCTATTACAACAAACCTATTCACATTATTTAATATTTTAGACTGCACACTCATTGTTATTGTAGAGTGGTTCTTGGAATGGAGGGACATTCTGTGAAAGTGATAGGCCTACAGCCTCCACCTGGCTTTGTCGACCAGATAGTGTTTATGCATGTCCTCTGTATTTCCTCATGAGATATTTCACTTCTGAGAAGAAATGGTGTTTTGCAGCGGCAATAAATGTCTATTAAAGCCATCTAATAAAATGCAAGCAGGTCTTCAAGGAGAATAGCAAACGGGGCCGTCATAATTGCAAACCGAGGCATGACTACATTACCTTATAAGGTAATAATGGAATGGCTTTGGCAAGCATTTTCCACTGGCGGCTGCAGCTGCCAGACGGTCTTTGTGCAAAGTAGAAAAAGGTCACAGCGGTTACAGCAATCATAGAAATAGAATGAATAGAAACGGCATCTCCATTCAAGTCAATGATGGGATAATGGGTGAACTGGCAGCCATTTTTGCGTGTACCCTTGTCAGGAAGTATAATCAGGAAGTTTACCCTTCAATCTGTGCTGTGATTTGTTGAGTCAACTCAACTGACATGACAAAAAAATACATTCCATTGCATGAACCACATCAGTTAATATTGTTTTCATGGACATTCTACATTACCATGGTAATCCAGCATCAGTTGATAGAACATTCCAAAATACCATGGAAATTATTGCTTCACAATACCAGGCAGCAATTGCGAGTGTACCCATGACTTTAGTCAAAATTGACAGGGTTGGAGCTTCCAAGCCCATTCTATTCATTCTATTTCGAGGTCAGCAATCACATACTTCAGAAGCCAAGCTATCTATTCATATTTAAACGCCCATTTAATGTGCAATTGAACTACAAAGCACTGAGAAAAAATACAGCCAAGAAATCATGGAGGCCTAAAGGGATTGTGTGTGCGTCTATATCAGCGGTGTGAAACATACTTGCGAGCCCATCCAAACCAGCCCCCAATTGCAGAATTGTTCAATTGACATTAAAATGAATTAAACCAAATTGAAACTGTAGAAATGTTAATGGACATACATTTATAGTCTCTTTACTCTGTCCAGCTTGATAACAG
Source organism: Oncorhynchus masou masou (assembly GCF_036934945.1). Taxonomy (NCBI): domain Eukaryota; kingdom Metazoa; phylum Chordata; class Actinopteri; order Salmoniformes; family Salmonidae; genus Oncorhynchus; species Oncorhynchus masou. Next base: position 47,719,011 of record NC_088232.1, read on the forward strand.
TCATTTATAGTCTCTTCACTCTGTCCAGATAGAAAACAGTCATTTATAGTCTCTTCACTCTGTCCAGATAGAAAACAGTCATTTATAGTCTCTTCACTCTGTCCAGCTTGATAACAGTCATTTATAGTCTCTTCACTCTGTCCAGCTTGATAACAGTCATTTATAGTCTCTTCACTCTGTCCAGATAGATAACAGTCATTTATAGTCTCTTCACTCTGTCCAGATAGATAACAGTCATTTATAGTCTCTTCACTCTGTCCAGCTTGATAACAGTCATTTATAGTCTCTTCACTCTGTCCAGATAGATAACAGTCATTTATAGTCTCTTCACTCTGTCCAGATAGATAACAGTCATTTATAGTCTCTTCACTCTGTCCAGATAGATAAGTCATTTATAGTCTCTTCACTCTGTCCAGATAGATAACAGTCATTTATAGTCTCTAGATAACAGTCATTTATAGTCTCTTCACTCTGTCCAGATAGATAACAGTCATTTATAGTCTCTTCACTCTGTCCAGATAGATAACAGTCATTTATAGTCTCTTCACTCTGTCCAGCTTGATAACAGTCATTTATAGTCTCTTCACTCTGTCCAGATAGATAACAGTCATTTATAGTCTCTAGATAACAGTAATTTATAGTCTCTTCACTCTGTCCAGATAGATAACAGTCATTTATAGTCTCTTCACTCTGTCCAGATAGATAACAGTCATTTATAGTCTCTTCACTCTGTCCAGATAGATAAGTCATTTATAGTCTCTTCACTCTGTCCCGATAGATAACAGTCATTTATAGTCTCTAGATAACAGTCATTTATAGTCTCTTCACTCTGTCCAGATAGATAACAGTCATTTATAGTCTCTTCACTCTGTCCAGATAGATAACAGTCATTTATAGTCTCTTCACTCTGTCCAGATAGATAACAGTCATTTATAGTCTCTTCACTCTGTCCAGATAGATAACAGTCATTTATAGTCTCTTCACTCTGTCCAGCTTGATAACAGTCATTTATAGTCTCTTCACTCTGTCCAGATAGATAACAGTCATTTATAGTCTCTTCACTCTGTCCAGATAGATAACAGTCATTTATAGTCTCTTCACTCTGTCCAGATAGATAAGTCATTTATAGTCTCTTCACTCTGTCCCGATAGATAACAGTCATTTATAGTCTCTAGATAACAGTCATTTATAGTCTCTTCACTCTGTCCAGATAGATAACAGTCATTTATAGTCTCTTCACTCTGTCCAGATAGATAACAGTCATTTATAGTCTCTTCACTCTGTCCAGCTTGATAACAGTCATTTATAGTCTCTTCACTCTGTCCAGATAGATAACAGTCATTTATAGTCTCTAGATAACAGTAATTTATAGTCTCTTCACTCTGTCCAGATAGATAACAGTCATTTATAGTCTCTTCACTCTGTCCAGATAGATAACAGTCATTTATAGTCTCTTCACTCTGTCCAGATAGATAACAGTCATTTATAGTCTCTAGATAACAGTCATTTATAGTCTCCTCACTCTGTCCAGCTTGATAACAGTTATTGAAATGAAAGCTAGACAGTCAGGGATCATCACAAATTCCAAAAGAGAAGGATTTCTATGTTAATGCAATGAAGACAGGGAGAAAATATAACACATTTTTAGTGCTAACCTCTGTGAAGACCGAATGCGGCCTGCGGGGCGAACGTTTGACACCCTTGATTAAGATGGTTTAGCCTATTTTCAAAACTAATTAATGGTTAAATGTTGCTCTTATGAAAAAAAAAGGTTCAAGAAAATATCCATGACAATTTTGTGTCACCCAGTCAAGGACCTCCAGCCCCAGTGACTGATCAATATAGGCACTATCCTGAATATAGTTTATTATTACTCAACATCATTTTATCCACAACTACAGTGTCAATTTAATCTCTCAGGTGAATACGGGGCTCAGGTATCAGTTTGATCTCTCAGGTGAATACAGGGCTCAGGTATCAGTTTGATCTCTCAGGTGAATACAGGGCTCAGGTATCAGTTTGAGTTTCAGGATCAGTTTGATCTCTCAGGTGAATACAGGGCTCAGGTATCAGTTTGATCTCTCAGGTGAATACAGGGCTCAGGTATCAGTTTGATCTCTCAGGTGAATACAGGGCTCAGGTATCAGTTTGATCTCTCAGGTGAATACAGGGCTCAGGTATCAGTTTGATCTCTCAGGTGAATACAGGGCTCAGGTATCAGTTTGATCTCTCAGGTGAATACAGGGCTCAGGTATCAGTTTGATCTCAGGTGAATACAGGGCTCAGGTATCATATCTCTCAGGTGGGCTCAGGTATCAGTTTGATCTCTCAGGTGAATACAGGGCTCAGGTATCAGTTTGATCTCTCAGGTGAATACAGGGCTCAGGTATCAGTTTGATCTCTCAGGTGAATACAGGGCTCAGGTATCAGTTTGATCTCTCAGGTAAATACAGGGCTCAGGTATCAGTTTGATCTCTCAGGTGAATACAGGGCTCAGGTATCAGTTTGATCTCTCAGGTGAATACAGGGCTCAGGTATCAGTTTGATCTCTCAGGTGAATACAGGGCTCAGGTATCAGTTTGATCTCTCAGGTGAATACAGGGCTCAGGTATCAGTTTGATCTCTCAGGTGAATACAGGGCTCAGGTATCAGTTTGATCTCTCAGGTGAATACAGGGCTCAGGTATCAGTTTGATCTCTCAGGTGAATACAGGGCTCAGGTATCAGTTTGATCTCTCAGGTGAATCAGGTATCAGTTTGATCTCTCAGGTGAATACAGGGCTCAGGTATCAGTTTGATCTCTCAGGTGAATACAGGGCTCAGGTATCAGTTTGATCTCTCAGGTGAATACAGGGCTCAGGTATCAGTTTGATCTCTCAGGTGAATACAGGGCTCAGGTATCAGTTTGATCTCTCAGGTGAATCTCAGTTTGATCTCTCAGGTGAATACAGGGCTCAGGTATCAGTTTGATCTCTCAGGTGAATACAGGGCTCAGGTATCAGTTTGATCTCTCAGGTGAATACAGGTATCAGTTTGCAGGTGAATACAGGGCTCAGGTATCAGTTTGATCTCTCAGGTGAATACAGGGCTCAGGTATCAGTTTGATCTCTCAGGTGAATACAGGGCTCAGGTATCAGTTTGATCTCTCAGGTGAGGGCTCAGGTATCTCAGGTGAATACAGGGCTCAGGTATCAGTTTGTTTGAATACAGGGCTCAGGTATCAGTTTGATCTCAGGTGAATACAGGGCTCAGGTATCAGTTTGATCTCTCAGGTGAATACAGGGCTCAGGTATCAGTTTGATCTCTCAGGTGAATACAGGGCTCAGGTATCAGTTTGATCTCTCAGGTGAATACAGGGCTCAGGTATCAGTTTGATCTCTCAGGTGAATACAGGGCTCAGGTATCAGTTTGATCTCTCAGGTGAATACAGGGCTCAGGTATCAGTTTGATCTCTCAGGTGAATACAGGGCTCAGGTATCAGTTTGATCTCTCAGGTGAATACAGGGCTCAGGTATCAGTTTGATCTCTCAGGTGAATACAGGGCTTATCAGTTTGATCTCTCAGGTGAATACAGGGCTCAGGTATCAGTTTGATCTCTCAGGTGAATACAGGGCTCAGGTATCAGTTTGATCTCTCAGGTGAATACAGTTTGCTCAGGTGAATCAGGGTTTGTTTGATCTCAGGTGAATACAGGGCTCAGGTATCAGTTTGATCTCTCAGGTGAATACAGGGCTCAGGTATCAGTTTGATCTCTCAGGTGAATACAGGGCTCAGGTATCAGTTTGATCTCTCAGGTGAATACAGGGCTCAGGTATCAGTTTGATCTCTCAGGTGAATACAGGGCTCAGGTATCAGTTTGATCTCTCAGGTGAATACAGGGCTCAGGTATCAGTTTGATCTCTCAGGTGAATACAGGGCTCAGGTATCAGTTTGATCTCTCAGGTGAATACAGGGCTCAGGTATCAGTTTGATCTCTCAGGTGAATCAGGGTCAGGAAGTTTGATCTCTCAGGTGGCTCAGGTATCAGTTTGATCTCTCAGGTGAATACAGGGCTCAGGTATCAGGGTTTGATCTCTCAGGTGAATACAGGGCTCAGGTATCAGTTTGATCTCTCAGGTGAATACAGGGCTCAGGTATCAGTTTGATCTCTCAGGTGAATACAGGGCTCAGGTATCAGTTTGATCTCTCAGGTGAATACAGGGCTCAGGTATCAGTTTGATCTCTCAGGTGAATACAGGGCTCAGGTATCAGTTTGATCTCTCAGGTGAATACAGGGCTCAGGTATCAGTTTGATCTCTCAGGTGAATACAGGGCTCAGGTATCAGTTTGATCTCTCAGGTGAATACAGGGCTCAGGTATCAGTTTGATCTCTCAGGTGAATACAGGGCTCAGGTATCAGTTTGATCTCTCAGGTGAATACAGGGCTCAGGTATCAGTTTGATCTCTCAGGTGAATACAGGGCTCAGGTATCAGTTTGATCTCTCAGGTGAATACAGGGCTCAGGTATCAGTTTGATCTCTCAGGTGAATACAGGGCTCAGGTATCAGTTTGATCTCTCAGGTGAATACAGGGCTCAGGTATCAGTTTGATCTCTCAGGTGAATACAGGGCTCAGGTATCAGTTTGATCTCTCAGGTGAATACAGGGCTCAGGTATCAGTTTGATCTCTCAGGTGAATACAGGGCTCAGGTATCAGTTTGATCTCTCAGGTGAATACAGGGCTCAGGTATCAGTTTGATCTCTCAGGTGAATACAGGGCTCAGGTATCAGTTTGATCTCTCAGGTGAATACAGGGCTCAGGTATCAGTTTGATCTCTCAGGTGAATACAGGGCTCAGGTATCAGTTTGATCTCTCAGGTGAATACAGGGCTCAGGTATCAGTTTGATCTCTCAGGTGAATACAGGGCTCAGGTATCAGTTTGATCTCTCAGGTGAATACAGGGCTCAGGTATCAGTTTGATCTCTCAGGTGAATACAGGGCTCAGGTATCAGTTTGATCTCTCAGGTGAATACAGGGCTCAGGTATCAGTTTGATCTCTCAGGTGAATACAGGGCTCAGGTATCAGTTTGATCTCTCAGGTGAATACAGGGCTCAGGTATCAGTTTGATCTCTCAGGTGAATACAGGGCTCAGGTATCAGTTTGATCAGGTGAATTGTATCTCTCAGGTGAATACAGGGCTCAGGTATCAGTTTGATCTCTCAGGTGAATACAGGGCTCAGGTATCAGTTTGATCTCTCAGGTGAATACAGGGCTCAGGTATCAGTTTGATCTCTCAGGTGAATACAGGGCTCAGGTATCAGTTTGATCTCTCAGGTGAATACAGGGCTCAGGTATCAGTTTGATCTCTCAGGTGAATACAGGGCTCAGGTATCAGTTTGATCTCTCAGGTGAATACAGGGCTCAGGTATCAGTTTGATCTCTCAGGTGAATACAGGGCTCAGGTATCAGTTTGATCTCTCAGGTGAATACAGGGCTCAGGTATCAGTTTGATCTCTCAGGTGAATACAGGGCTCAGGTATCAGTTTGATCTCTCAGGTGAATACACAGGGTTTGCTCAGGTATCAGTTTGATCTCTCAGGTGAATACAGGGCTCAGGTATCAGTTTGATCTCTCAGGTGAATACAGGGCTCAGGTATCAGTTTGATCTCTCAGGTGAATACAGGGCTCAGGTATCAGTTTGATCTCTCAGGTGAATACAGGGCTCAGGTATCAGTTTGATCTCTCAGGTGAATACAGGGCTCAGGTATCAGTTTGATCTCTCAGGTGAATACAGGGCTCAGGTATCAGTTTGATCTCTCAGGTGAATACAGGGCTCAGGTATCAGTTTGATCTCTCAGGTGAATACAGGGCTCAGGTATCAGTTTGATCTCTCAGGTGAATACAGGGCTCAGGTATCAGTTTGATCTCTCAGGTGAATACAGGGCTCAGGTATCAGTTTGATCTCTCAGTTTGTGAATACAGGGCTCAGGTATCAGTTTGATCTCTCAGGTGAATACAGGGCTCAGGTATCAGTTTGATCTCTCAGGTGAATACAGGGCTCAGGTATCAGTTTGATCTCAGGTGAATACAGGGCTCAGGTATCAGTTTGATCTCTCAGGTGAATACAGGGCTCAGGTATCAGTTTGATCTCTCAGGTGAATACAGGGCTCAGGTATCAGTTTGATCTCTCAGGTGAATACAGGGCTCAGGTATCAGTTTGATCTCTCAGGTGAATACAGGGCTCAGGTATCAGTTTGATCTCTCAGGTGAATACAGGGCTCAGGTATCAGTTTGATCTCTCAGGTGAATACAGGGCTCAGGTATCAGTTTGATCTCTCAGGTGAATACAGGGCTCAGGTATCAGTTTGATCTCTCAGGTGAATACAGGGCTCAGGTATCAGTTTGATCTCTCAGGTGAATACAGGGCTCAGGTATCAGTTTGATCTCTCAGGTGAATACAGGGCTCAGGTATCAGTTTGATCTCTCAGGTGAATACAGGGCTCAGGTATCAGTTTGATCTCTCAGGTGAATACAGGGCTCAGGTATCAGTTTGATCTCTCAGGTGAATACAGGGCTCAGGTATCAGTTTGATCTCTCAGGTGAATACAGGGCTCAGGTATCAGTTTGATCTCTCAGGTGAATACAGGGCTCAGGTATCAGTTTGATCTCTCAGGTGAATACAGGGCTCAGGTATCAGTTTGATCTCTCAGGTGAATACAGGGCTCAGGTATCAGTTTGATCTCTCAGGTGAATACAGGGCTCAGGTATCAGTTTGATCTCTCAGGTGAATACAGGGCTCAGGTATCAGTTTGATCTCTCAGGTGAATACAGGGCTCAGGTATCAGTTTGATCTTCAGGTGAATACAGGGCTCAGGTATCAGTTTGATCTCTCAGGTGAATACAGGGCTCAGGTATCAGTTTGATCTCTCAGGTGAATACAGGGCTCAGGTATCAGTTTGATCTCTCAGGTGAATACAGGGCTCAGGTATCAGTTTGATCTCTCAGGTGAATACAGGGCTCAGGTATCAGTTTGATCTCTCAGGTGAATACAGGGCTCAGGTATCAGTTTGATCTCTCAGGTGAATACAGGGCTCAGGTATCAGTTTGATCTCTCAGGTGAATACAGGGCTCAGGTATCAGTTTGATCTCTCAGGTGAATACAGGGCTCAGGTATCAGTTTGATCTCTCAGGGTGAATACAGGGCTCAGGTATCAGTTTGATCTCTCAGGTGAATACAGGGCTCAGGTATCAGTTTGATCTCTCAGGTGAATACAGGGCTCAGGTATCAGTTTGATCTCTCAGGTGAATACAGGGCTCAGGTATCAGTTTGATCTCTCAGGTGAATACAGGGCTCAGGTATCAGTTTGATCTCTCAGGTGAATACAGGGCTCAGGTATCAGTTTGATCTCTCAGGTGAATACAGGGCTCAGGTATCAGTTTGATCTCTCAGGTGAATACAGGGCTCAGGTATCAGTTTGATCTCTCAGGTGAATACAGGGCTCAGGTATCAGTTTGATCTCTCAGGTGAATACAGGGCTCAGGTATCAGTTTGATCTCTCAGGTGAATACAGGGCTCAGGTATCAGTTTGATCTCTCAGGTGAATACAGGGCTCAGGTATCAGTTTGATCTCTCAGGTGAATACAGGGCTCAGGTATCAGTTTGATCTCTCAGGTGAATACAGGGCTCAGGTATCAGTTTGATCTCTCAGGTGAATACAGGGCTCAGGTATCAGTTTGATCTCTCAGGTGAATACAGGGCTCAGGTATCAGTTTGATCTCTCAGGTGAATACAGGGCTCAGGTATCAGTTTGATCTCTCAGGTGAATACAGGGCTCAGGTATCAGTTTGATCTCTCAGGTGAATACAGGGCTCAGGTATCAGTTTGATCTCTCAGGTGAATACAGGGCTCAGGTATCAGTTTGATCTCTCAGGTGAATACACAGGGCTCAGGTGAATACAGGGCTCAGGTATCAGTTTGTTTGATCAGGTGAATACAGGGCTCAGGTATCAGTTTGATCTCTCAGGTGAATACAGGGCTCAGGTATCAGTTTGATCTCTCAGGTGAATACAGGGCTCAGGTATCAGTTTGATCTCTCAGGTGAATACAGGGCTCAGGTATCAGTTTGATCTCTCAGGTGAATACAGGGCTCAGGTATCAGTTTGATCTCTCAGGTCTCAGGTGAATACAGGGCTCAGGTATCAGTTTGATCTCTCAGGTGAATACAGGGCTCAGGTATCAGTTTGATCTCTCAGGTAAATACAGGGCTCAGGTAGGGCTCAGTTTGATCTCTCAGGTGAATACAGGGCTCAGGTATCAGTTTGATCTCTCAGGTGAATACAGGGCTCAGGTATCAGTTTGATCTCTCAGGTGAATAGGGCTCAGGTATCAGTTTGCTCAGGTGAATACAGGGCTCAGGTATCAGTTTGATCTCTCAGGTGAATACAGGGCTCAGGTATCAGTTTGATCTCTCAGGTGAATACAGGGCTCAGGTATCAGTTTGATCTCTCAGGTGAATACAGGGCTCAGGTATCAGTTTGATCTCTCAGGTGAATACAGGGCTCAGGTATCAGTTTGATCTCTCAGGTGAATACAGGGCTCAGGTATCAGTTTGATCTCTCAGGTGAATACAGGGCTCAGGTATCAGTTTGATCTCTCAGGTGAATACAGGGCTCAGGTATCAGTTTGATCTCTCAGGTGAATACAGGGCTCAGGTATCAGTTTGATCTCTCAGGTGAATACAGGGCTCAGGTATCAGTTTGATCTCTCAGGTGAATACAGGGCTCAGGTATCAGTTTGATCTCTCAGGTGAATACAGGGCTCAGGTATCAGTTTGATCTCTCAGGTGAATACAGGGCTCAGGTATCAGTTTGATCTCTCAGGTGAGGGCTCAGGTATCAGTTTGATCTCTACGAGGGGCCTTCCTCTTTTGCTCAGGTGTGTGTGTGTTTGTGAATACAGGGCTCAGGTATCAGTTTGATCTCTCAGGTGAAATGTGCTACGAGGGGCCTTCCTCTTTTGAGGTGTGTGTGTGTGTGTGTTTGTGTGTGTGTGTGTGTGCGCGTGCTTTTCTCTTGTTCTCAACAAGCCATTGAAGATTTAGGCCACAAAGAAAGAGTATCAGAAACGTAATCATGGCCAAGACAAAAATACAGTGCAGGTGTTTTTGTTCTCCCTCCAAATTAATGGTATCTTTTGTCATGAATAAGATTCTAACACTGAGTCCCGAATAAGACTCTAACACTGAACATAACAGTTTTTTCACTTTCTCACACAGAAGGCGACGACCTCCTACCAGAATACAAATTGACTTTTTCTTTAAGCGCAAGGATGAATCACAGAGAAAAGGAACAGTGCAGTGCCCGGGTATTGATTCAGTTTCTATGGCCACAAATACTTTACAGCATAATACGCCTATGCTTCAAGCCCATTCCTTTTTAAGGCTCCAAATGGCCTTGCCATTATCGACAAATCACTGCTCTCTCTGGTGGAGCGATATGTCAGTGACCAACAGGGAAAAGAGCAGTACCAACATACCAGCCAACCCTCCCAAACATGCAGTTGTAATACTTTCCCCCCCAGGATTTAGGCTAAAGTCGAAGCGGTATTCTGGTTCTCTTCAGCCACTGATTCTCTTGAAAGATGTCAAAAATGTATGGGGCTAAAATTGGCCTCTTCCTGAATGTACTTGATGGGGGATTTGTTTATGACCTTCAGCGAGAGGAGGAAGTCAATGAAGGCTCTCATCCTCACTTCAGCGGCGCGGGCAACTTGACAGAGGGGCAGGAGGCCAACTCCCAGGATTTGCTGTTGTCATCATAACTGAAGTGCTGGGTGCTGTTTATCGTTTAATTAAGTGCTGCATACATATTACGAGGCAATAACTGCAAGTAACCTTTTGGCTCCAGTGGGAAGAAAACAAAGTGTTTCAAACTATGCAAGATAAGAAAGTCGGACGCACCCGAGGAAAGATTGTAAAACCGTTCTGTGAATGTAAGAGGGGTGCTGACATATCAATGTAAACAATGCTGATCAACCCATAACCCACTTACTTAATTGCACACAATGTCCATACCATCTACAAGGGAAAAATGGATCAATATAGCCAGCTGGTATGAAGCATATAGCCTACAGTTAAATCTCAGGGCTAATGCCTAGCCTTTTCAATTGGTCTGTTTTTTTTCCCCACAAAACACTGAGACGGTTGTTTGTCTAAATGTCCCACTATAATCTACTTCCTGGCTCTGAAGATGGGTTTATTTGACCAATCAATAGGCAGTTAACCGACTGTTCCTAGGCTGTCATTGAAAATAAGAATTTGTTCTTAACTGACTTGCCTAGTTAAATACAGGTAAAAAATAAAACATTTAAAGAATGTAAAAAAAAAATAATCAGAAATTGTAATTTTAATCCATAGAGACGTGAAGGAGAAGCTCATCGGATGTTGATCTCTTCTCGGCTGTCAATTGGAACTGATGGGCTCTGAGAGTTATTACATTCTAGTACTGATACATCTTCATGCCCCAGATGGACAGAAGTGATCTGGGGGAGCCTGACTGTCTTTTCAAATGACTCATTCAGTAGTTTAGAGATGGAGAGCAAGGTACACACTGTCATACAATGGCATGCAAAGCCTGCTAATAGATTCATAGAGAAGGCTTGATACATACATACGAGAGAGTCTGAAAGGGTGGCTGTGAGGGTGTCAACGAGGTGCAGCTCCTGTCCTGCATCCTAAGATACAGGTACATCTTCGGAGTGCTTACCTGAAATTTTTGAAAAAAGCACACACCAGGCAATAATATTAACAAAAATACAAAATCATTTTCGCTCTTTGAAAGAGAAAAACTCTTTCAAATGGAATGAATCTGAATGACATTTACATTACATTTAAGTCATTTAGCAGACGCTCTTATCCAGAGCGACTTGACAGACAGAAAATGTCTAGCCAGTGCCTTTTCTCCTTTTATCTTCCTCTCATTCTTCCGCTTACTCCTTTGAGGGTCAATTTCCAGGTTGCTGAATAATCCCTAGCTATATGCATTTATTTTGCTACTGTAGCATGTCTGAGTTCCTGCCAAACACAGGCCCACGTAACAGCAAAGGTATAGCGAGAGTAATTTCAGGAGGCCAGTGACTGGTTGCACCTTCATTCGATTAGCCCATTCATCCTACCAACTGTTACCCGATGGCAGAGAGTGTGGGGTAATGTGTCTATAAGACTATGCATGACAGTGCAGAACAAAGCACAATGCAATCACAAAGCTGAACTTTTAGCACCACTTCAGTGGATTTTTTTATGATGGCATGAGAGGCATTTTGATATGCCTAGTAGGTAGTAACTAGTCTGTCCTCCTGACTTCAGAGTCTGGAATGGCTCTTTGATGTTGTCAGCACAATGCATCTATAATGAAGGGGGGCTGTGCTTTTACTTGTTGGCTGTCCTCTGTGTCTTTCTTACTAAAACATCCACAAGCACAGCCACACACAGCCCCGAGCGCTGTCCCCTTCCATTACAACAGTTGTAACAAGATCGAGTACAGCTACACCCGGAAGTGACTTTTTGTATCAGATTTTGTATCAGGTTTTCCTAACCTCAGCCTAATTCTCCTAACTAGCCACATTAATTATCCTAACCTGCTACGGACGTTCTCCTAATCTGCTTTGTACGTTCTCCTAACCTGCTTGGTTAGTTCTGCTAAACTGCTTGGTAGGTTCTCCTAGCCTGCTACGAAAAGTCACTTCCGACAAAGCTGTACCACCTAGTCAAAACCCATTACGACGGTTGGATTTTCAAATACAAACAATGAGAGGTCCCAACTCCCGAGCTGTAGAACATTTTGAGGATCTGAGGATCCATGCAAAATCGTTTCAGTCTCCTGAGGGGGAATAGGTTGTCTTGCCCTCTTCACGACTGTCTTGGTGTGCTTGGACCATGTTAGTTTGTTGGTGATATGGACGCCAAGTGATGTGGCTCTTGAAGCTCTCAACCTGCTCCACTACAGCCCCGTCGATGAGAATGGGTGCATGCTCAGTCCTCCTATTCCTGTAGTCCACAATCATTTCCTTTGTCTTGATCACGTTGAGGGAGAGGTTGTTTCCTTGCACCACAGTGTCAGGTCTCTGACCTCCTCTCTATATGCTGTCTCGTTGTTGTCGGTGATCAGGCCTACCACTGTTGTGTCAACGGCAAATTGAATGATAGTATTGGAGTCGTGCCTTGCCATGCAGTCATAAGTGAACAGCGAGTACAGGAGGGGACTGAGCACGCACCCCTGAGGGGCCCCCAAGTTGAGGATCAGCATGGCGGATGTGTTGTTACCTACCCTTACTACCTAGGAGCAGCCCGTCAGGATGTCCAGGATCAAGTCCGTAGCTTAGTGATGATCTTTGAGGTCACTATGGTATTAAACACTGAGCTGTAGTCAATGAATAGCATTCTCACATAGGTGTTCCTTTTGTCCACGTGGGAAAGGGCAGTGGGGAGTGCAATAGAGATTGCATCATCTGGGGATCTGTTGGGGCACTATGCAAATTGGAATGGGTCTAGGGTTTCTGGGATAATGGTGTTGTGAGCCATGACTAGCCTTTCAAAGCATTTCATGGCTACAGACGTGAGTGCTATGGGTCGGTAGTAATTTAGGCAGGTTACATGATGTTCTTGGGCACAGGGACTATGGTGGTCTTCTTGAAACATACTGGTATTACAGACTCAGTCAGGGACAGGTTGAAAATGTCAGTGAACACACTTGCCAGTTGGTCAGCGCATGCTCAGGGTACACGTCCTGGTAATCCGTCTGGCCCTGCGGCCTTGTGAATGTTGACCTGTTTAAATGTCTTACTCACATTGGCTGCAGAGAGTGTGATCACACAGTTGTCCGGAACAGCTGATGCTCTCATGCATGTTTCAGTGTTACTTGCCTACTAGCTCATCTGGTACGCTCGTGTCACTGGGCAGCTCTTGGCTGTGCTTCCCTTTGTCTTCTGTAATAGTTTGCAAGCCCTGCCACATCTGACGAGCGTCAAGAGCCGCTGTAGTATGATTCGATCTTATTCCTGTATTGATGCTTTGCATGTTTGATGGTTCGTCGGAGGGCATAGCGGGATTTCTTATAAGCTTCCGGATTAGAGTCCAGCACCTTGAAAGTGGTAGTTTTTTTTGTCAATATATATTTCTGGTTGCTTATCAAGTTATCTGATTGATCCTTCGCAGTATACCTCTAGCTAGTTAGCTAGCTAAGTGTTTTATTGTGAAATACCGAAATGTCATTGTCACGATAATGCATTCGTTTGGTGATGCTGGAAGGTTGTGACTAGATGGAGTGCAGCTACGACCAGAAGTGACTTTCGTAGCAGGTTAGGAGAGCATTTTAGCTGACCCTAACTGTTTTCTTAACCTTAACTTAATCCTCATAACCTGCTATGTTAAGTCTCCTAACCTACTACCAAAAATAGTAACTTCCGGTCGTAGCTGTAGCCTGTAACATTATACCACCTATTCAAAACCATGCTGGAATTCTATCTTTATGCTAGCTAAAGGTGCGTTCCTAAATGGGAAATCTACTCCGATTTCAGTGCACTTTCGTCTGAGTGTGCCAGAGCTCAGAATAATTTCTGAATTTATAAACGTGCAACACCCATTGAATATGACTGGTGTCAGTATCGTAAACGTCGGCAAAAAAACATTATTAAATGTTGCCAGAATACGTACACAAATGTATATGGATGAGCAATGGCCGAGCGTCATAGGCAAGGTGCAATAGATTGTATAAATTACAGTATATACATGTGATGTGAGTAATGAAGGTATGTAAACATTATTCAATTGTTATTATTTAAAGTGGCATTATTTAAAGTGACTAGTGATCCATTTATTAAAGCAGCCTCTCTGAGTTAGTGATGGCTGTTTAGCAGTCTGATGGCCATGAGATAGAAGTTGTTTTTCAGTCTCTCGGTTCCAGCTTTGATGTACCTGTACTGATCTCGCCTACTGGATGAGGTGTGAACAGGCAGTGGCTCGGATGGTTGTTGTCCTTCATGATATCTTTTTGGCCTTCCTGTGACATTGGGTGCTGTAGGTGTCCTGGAGGGCAGGTAGTTTGCCCCTGGTGATACGTTGTGCAGAACTCACCACCCTCTGGAGAGCCTTACGGTTGTGGGCGGAGCAGTTGCCGTACCAGGCGGTGATACAGCCCGCCAGGATGCTCTCGATTGTGCATCTGTAACAGTTTGTCAGGGTTTTGGATGACAAGTCAAATTTCTTCAGCCTCCTGAGGTTGAAGAAGCACTGTTGCGCCTTCTTCACCACACTGGCTCCCTCTGCTGTTTCCTGAAGTCCACGATAATATAATAATAATATATCATCTCTTTTGTTTTGTTGACATTGAGTGAGAGATTATTTGCCTGACACCTCACTCCAAGTGCCCTCACCTCCTCCCTGTAGGCTGTCTCGTTGTTGTTGGTAATCAAGCCCACTACTATTGTGTTGTCTGAAAACTTGAGGATTGAGTTGGAGGCATGCATGGCCACGCAGTCATGGGTGAACAGGGAGTACAGGGTTAGGCTGAGCACGCACCCTTGTAGGGCCCCAGTGTTGAGGGTCAGCGAAGTGGAGATGTTGTTTCCTACCTTCCAGGACCCAATTTGCCCAGGGTGTGGTTGAGACCCAGGACCTCAAGCTTGATGATGAGCTTGGAGTGTACTATGGTGTTGAATGCTAAGCTGTCGTCAATGAGCAGCATTCTTACATAGGTATTCCTTTTGTCCAGATGGGATAGGGCAGTGTGCAGTGTGATGGCGATTGCGCCGTCTGTGGACCTGTTTGGGTGGTATGCAAACTGCAGTGGGTCTAGGGTGGCCGGTAAGGTGGTGGTGATATGATCCTTGACGAGTCTCCCAAAGGACTTCATGATGACAGAAGTGAGTGCTACGTGGCGGTAGTCATTCAGTTCAATTATCTTTGCCATCTTGGGTACAGGAACAATGGTAGCCATCTTGAAGCATGTGGGGACAACAGACTGGGATAGGGAGTGATTGAATATGTCTGTTAACCCACCAGCCAGCTGGTCTGCGCATGCTCTGAGGATGCGGCTAGGGGTGCCATCTGGGCCAGCAGCCTTGTGAGGGTTAACGTGTTTAACCTCTTGAAACTCTGGGGGCGGTATTTCATTATTGGATAAAAAACGTTCCCGTTTTAAGCGCGATATTTTGTCACGAAAAGATGCTCAACTATGCATATAATTGACAGCTTTGGAAAGACAACACTCTGACGTTTCCAAAACTGCAAAGATATTGTCTGTGAGGGCCACAGAACTGATGCAACAGGCGAAACCAAGATGAAATTTCAAACAGGAAGTGCCTCAGATTTTGAAAGCGCTGTGTTTGAATGTCTCCTTATATGGCTGTGAATGGGTCAAGAATGAGCCTACACTTTCTGTCGTTTCCCCAAGGTGTTTGCAGCATTGTGACGTATTTGTAGGCATATCATTGGAAGATTGACCATAAGACACTACATTTACCAGGTGGTCGCTTGGTGTCCTCCGTCGCAAATATTGCGTAATCTCCAGCTCCAGTACTTTTCCGTTTGCTACAGAGGAGAAACCCAACTGGCACGAATGATTTATCATCGAATAGATATGTGAAAAACACCTTGAGGATTGATTCTAAACAACGTTTGCTGAAGTTCTAAACAACATCTGAAGTTCTTCAAAGGTAAATTATTTTATTTGAATGATTTTCTTGTTTTTGTGAAAATGTTGCTGGCTGAATTCTAGGCTTATAGCTATGCTAGCTATCAATACTCTTACACAAATGCTTGTTTAGCTATGGTTGAAAAGCATATTTTGAAAATCTGAGATGACAGTGTTGTTAACAAAAGTCTAAGCTTGAGAGCAAATATATTTATTTCATTTCATTTGCGATTTTCATGAATAGTTAACGTTGCGTTATGCTAATGAGCTTGAGGCTATAAATAGAATCCCGGATCCGGGATTGCTCGACGCAAGAAGTTAAAATCCCCAGCTTCAATGAATGCAGCCTCAGGATATATGGTTTCCAGTTTACATAGAGTCCAGTGAAGTTCCTTAAGCGCCGTCTTGGTGTCTGCTTGAGGGGGAATGTACACAGGTTTGACTATACTTTAACTGAAGAGAATTCTCTTGGTAGGTAAAATGGCCGGTATTTGATTGTAAGGAATTCTAGGTCGGGTGAGCAGAAGGACTTGAGTTCCAGTATGTTGTTATGATTACACCATGAGTCGTTAATCATGAAGCATACACCCCCACCCTTCCATTTCCTAGAGATGCATTAATCTCTGATGCATGGAGAAGCCCCGTGGTTTAACCTATTCTGACAACATATCCCGAGAGAGCCATGTTTCTGTGAAATGAAAAATGTTACAATCTCTGATGTCTCTCTGGAAGGCAACCATTGCTCAAATTTCGTCTACCAAAGTCAGTGATCAAGTCTTTGAGGTCCAGCTTTCTAGCTAACTGACTTTCAATGGACAGCATGACAAGACTGCAAAGCCTGTCCTGGGACATAGTGGACCTCAAATATTTTTTTAATCAGTTTTAGCTTACTGAAAGCTCTCTCGCCACCAGCAACAGTCACAGGCAGTGTGCAAAATGTACGTAAAGCAATGCACACTTCTCCAAAAATGCTTTGCAGCTGTATCTTACAAATTTCATTCAGTAAACCAAGAGGGGACAAGTTATGAGGGAAGTGGCAGCATATACAGTGTTCAGGTGTCTTACTTCATTTTGAAACTCAGGTTTTTGGCCAAAAACAAGAAAAGAAAAAGAAACCATTAGTTTTATTAGTACATTGTAAATAAAATATTATATTAATGATGATAGGTTAATAATTAAATATTGAAAACATTTTACCTAATATTCTATTAATTTTTTAGGGCCCCTGCCAGTCACAGGCCCTTAGAATCATCCTAACCCCCCCCCCCCCCCCCCCATACGGCGCCCCTGTATTTGTGCACATGGGAAAGGCAATAATGATACAAACTAAAACCCTAACATACCTAAGGACTAGCTGAACTCACATTTGACTAAGTTTGACTTTTCACTAAGAACCATTAGCGACCCTTCTGCCTCTGTTACCCTCCTTGGGATAGGGCGAGCATTTTCACTTTTGGATAAATAGTGTGCTCAAATTCAACTTCCTGCTACTCATGCCAAGAATATAAGATATGCATACTATTAGTAGATTTGGATAGAAAACACTCTGAAGATTCTAAAACTGTTTGAATCATGTCTGTGAGTATAACAGAACCTATGTAGCAGGCAAAACCCAGAGGACTAACCATTCAGTATTGTTTTTTCTCATTGGGACACTAGATTAATTAGGAACACATTTTCAGTTCCTACCACTTCCACTGGATGTCACCAGTCTTTGTAATTTGGTTGAGGTTATTCCTTTGTGCAATGAAGAAGTACGGCCATCTTGGAATTGGGTAACGTTATGTGTATTGTTGAGAGTTGCACAAGACTTGAAAAGTAGCGTTGGTTTGTGATCCTCCTGTATTGAAAACAGATAGACCCATCTTCAATTTGATCGATTATTAACGTTGAAAAATACTTAAAGTTGTATTACAAAAGTAGTTTCAAATGTTTTGGCAAAGGTTACAGTTAACTTTTGAGATATTTTGTAGTGACGTTGCGCAAATTGGAAGCTGTTTTTTCTGGATCAAACACTCCAAATAAATGGACATTTTGGATATACACTGCTCAAAAAATATAAAGGGAACACTAAAATAACACATCCTAGATCTGAATGAATGAAATATTCTTATTAAATACTTTTTTCTTTACATAGTTGAATGTGCGGACAACAAAATCACACAAAAATTATCAGTGGAAATCAAATGTATTAACCCATGGTGTAACGGTTTTGTTCTGGTGATTGAGAGGCGGACCAAAATGCAGCGTGGTTAGTTTTGTACATCTTTAATAAAGATGAAAATACAACAATCTACAAAACAAGAACCGTGAAAAAACCGAAACAGTCCTATCTGGTGCCACAAACACAAAGACAGGAACAATCACCCACAAAACCCAACTCAAAACAGGCTACCTTAATATGGTTCCCAATCAGAGACAATGACTAACACCTGCCTCTGATTGAGAACCATATCAGGCCAAACATAGAAATAGACAAATCAGACACACAACATAGAATGCCCACCCAGCTCACATACTGACCAACACTAAAACAAGGAAAACACACAAGAACGATGGTCAGAACGTGACACATGGTGGTCTGGATTTGGAGTCACACTCAAATTAAAGTGGAAAACCACACTACAGGCTGATCCAACTTTGATGTAATGTCCTTAAAACATGTCAAAATGAGGCTCAGTAGTGTGTGTGGCCTCCACGTGCCTGTATGACCTCCCTACAACGCCTGGGCATGCTCCTGATGAGGTGGCGGATGGTCTCCTGAGGGATCTCCTCCCAGACCTGGACTAAAGCATCCGCCAACTCCTGGACAGTCTCTGGTGCAACGTGACCTTGGTGGATTGTGCAAGACATGATGTCCCAGATGTGCTCAATTGAATTCAGGGAACGGGCGGGCCAGTCCATAGCATTAATTCCTTCCTCTTGCAGGAACTGCTGACACACTCCAGCCACATGAGTTCTAGCCTTGTCTTGCATTAGGAGGAACCCAGGGCCAACCCCACCAGCATATGGTCTCACAAGGGGTCTGAGGATCTCATCTCGGTCCCTAATGGCAGTCAGGCTACCTCTGGCGAGCACATGGAGGGCTGTGCGGCCCCCCAAAGAAATGCCACCCCACACCATGACTGACCCACCGCCAAACCGGTCATGCTGGAGGATGTTGCAGGCAGCAGAATGTTCTCCACGGCGTCTCCAGACTGTCACGTCTGTCACATGTGCTCAGTGTGAACCTGCTTTCATCTGTGAAGAGCACAGGGCGCCAGCGGCGAATTTGCCAATCTTGTTGTTCGCTGGCAAATGAAAAACGTCCTGCACGGTGTTGGGCTGTAGTAAGCATAACCCCCACCTGTGGACGTCGGGCCCTCATACCACCCTCATGGAGTCTGTTTCTGACCGTTTGAGCAGACACATGCACATTTGTGGCCTGCTGGAGGTCATTTTGCCGGGCTCTGGCAGTGCTCCTCCTGCTCCTCTTTGCACAAAGGCGGAGGTAGCGGTCCTGCTCCTGGTTTGTTGCCCTCCTACGGCCTCCTCCACGTCTCCTGATGTACTGGCCTGTCTCCTGGTAGCGCCTCCATGCTCTGGACACTACACTGACAGAAACAGCAAACCTTCTTGCTCGCATTGATGTGCCATCCTGGATGAGCTGCACTACCTGAGCCACTTGTGTGGGTTGTAGACTCCGTCTCATTTTTTGAGCAGTGTATATCAACGGAATTAATCGACCAAAAGGACCATTTGTGATGTTTATGGGACATATTGGAGTGCCAACAAAAGAAGCTTGTCAAAGGTAAGGCAATTTTTATATTTTATTTCTGCGTTTTGTGTGGTGCCTGCAGGGTTGAAATATGCTATTGTCTCTTTGTTTACTATTGTGTTATCATCAGATAATAGCTTCTTATGCTTTTGCCGAAAAGCCTTTTTGAAATCTGGATTCACAACGAGTGCAGCTTTAATTTGTTATCATACATGTGTGATTTAATGAAAGTTTGAAGTTTATAGCATTTTTTTTATTTGGCGCTCTGCATTTTTCCTGGCAATTGGCCAGGTGAGACATTTGCGTCCCGCCTATGCCTCCTATCCCAGAGAGGTTAAGGGGTTTAAGGGTGTACTCTGAAGATACGTTCCGTTGCTATGCAGGGTATTTCCATGTTGCCATGGAAATGCCACACTGTGCGCGTTCTTCCTTCCTGCTGTAGCCAGGAGAGCTACATGGGCAGATGTTATGCCTGCTTTGTTGGTCTATTCTGCTAAAAACATGTTGATATAACCATCAACACTGTACTGTCAGCTACTGCAATGAATTGTATTATACACAATGATACTTTTACCACTCTACTGTAACAATGGAGCCAGACCTTTTTTTCAGGTGTGCATTTTTCTAAACTAAACAAAGCCAGTCTATTCACTATAATGTCACGGCTCCTCCTCTGCATTGCAGGGGCGGTTCCTCCTGCAGGCAGAGGAGGGTCGTTAGTGATTGGAGTCACCTGGCATCAGAGTATTTAAACTGTCACTAATCACCTCTCTCTCTCTCTGCTCCTCCAGGTATGAACCTGTTTTGTTTGTTTGTTTGTTCTTTTGTAGTTTTGCATAGTTTTCACTCAGTCATTCACACACACAGATTCATGCATCCATGCACTTTACATACACCTTAATTTTTCTTAGTTTAAAGTTAATAGTTGTGTTTACAATAAAGAACAATTTTTAATTGGCCTATACCTGTTGTTCGCACCCCCTCATTTTTGCAACAGGCTATGAGCCGGCATGTGACAATAAGCACAACCAGGCACCTGTGTAAGTTTGCACCTGTTATTTTCAAAGGGATGTAAGACAAACAAAACCGTATATTTTCTACAAGGTATTATCACACTTTTTAATCAGTTTGTCATTGGAGCGTAATCTAATCCTTATTGAAAATGATATGCACATATTGTTAATTATCCCAGTGCCAGATTATGCTATCATTCCTCAATTCTCTACTTTTCCAGAAAAGGTGAAAAATCAATAGTCATGTGCCTCACGTCATGCAGTAGCCGACTAGGCGCCCATCTTAGAGCCTAAAGAGGACTTATCAGGCAGGTTAACTGACAAAGCTGGTTTTCCACCTAAAGCTGGTTCGAGAGTCAGAGCCTATTGAATCATTCCAATTTAGGGATCTGACGATTTAAATCTCCTATGTTCTGGGGACTTTCTTCCCCAGTTGGCCCAACTGTTATTAATCTGCAGGCAATTTCTCTAAAAGCCCCATATTTGTTTGTTTTTTACGGCTTCATTGAGAGGGGTTGGTTGCGGCGGAGAGGAAGACTCTAAATGAGATGCTGGGAAGGAAGGCGAGTTCTGTCCCTATCAGCAGCAGTGGTCACGGGCCCTCTCTTGAGCCGAGGATTAAAAAGAGGAAGAAGAAGAGTTTCAAAAGCAAGACCCCCGATTTCGGCTGAACTGAGAAATGGCTGCTGGTCAAACAAAATGGTTTCACAATGTTTCAAAAAGCAGCTGAGGAGGAATGTGTATAGTCGAAGTAGGGGTGCAGAGGGTGCTGCAACACTTCCTGGTACTAATGATGTGTTTATGTGCACTTTCTGTTTTGATCTTTCAGAAAAATCGTCACACTAAGTGAAGGAAAACAACTACCACCAACACCAGGAAGCGAAGGTGGCTTTATCCAGTATGCCTTGATGAATAGCCTGTGTATTTGTCTCCAGCATCTTCATTTCCATCATCTTGTCCTCATGGTTTGATCTCCAGTTCATTTGCCAGGCCACCTCGATGCCCCCAGCATCATTCACTGTGAGGAAAGCTGCAATTATGACATAATTAAAGTGGAATACCTACAGAATACCTAGAAGAGGAAGCCGGGGAGGAGGACGACTTCTCAGAGGAGCCCAAGAGAGGAAATACAGGAGACAGTATAGAGGAGGAGACAGTTGCAACATGTTCGCCAATTACCCATGGAGCAACACTGCTATTAGTGTTGGCGATTAGTCTGTCACTGGGGTCTCCAGGGCCAGCAGGTGGAGATGGAACCTTCCTAATCTAAGGTGGTGATGCTATGTTACCTGATAGATGCTGTGTGACGATTAACAAAGTTAATGTTATGGCTGTAACACTGGGCGAAAGGGTCCATTTCAGGGGATATCTTTACATGGCACATTTTGATATTCTATTCAACTTTTTCAGCCTGCGACCCAAATGAGAAATTCTGTTTTCCTGGGACCCAAGCTGAGGAACATATGCAACTATATGTAAATATTGGTACATTTCATTGCCCTTATGCCTAAAACAATGAACAATTAAAGGAAATAGCCATATAAATAGCTATTCATGTTTATTTGCCCCCATTAAAAACTCTTAAATATCTATCTAGGTTTGGAACTGTTGCTGTTAAAAATTAAATAACTATTTTTCATTCTGAACAAGCACAAACTGATTGATCACATCACACAGATGCATAACAGAACAGACATGCAGACGTTTTGATAGTGCAACCCAAAGTGAAAGTAAAGATGAAAAATGGTCCGGCCTACAGTATATCTTACTGTAGAAATGATTGTCGAATGAAAGTCAGAATATAAATTATGGCTTCATTCTTATCAAAAATAGATAATAGTATTTATTCTCGGAGCGCGCTGCCATGTAACCACGAACAACAGTTTATATACAAAATATGACGTCACAGGTCATAAAATATTCTTTCTCCAAACAGTTCAAAAGTACATTCGAGATAACTTCATAAGGTTTTTCATCCATCACGCTTCAGCAGACAGTTCCAGCTAATGGAAAACCTAAGAAAACACACAGTCTTATCTGAACATTCCAGTGCTAAGTTGAGTCGGTTCAACCATAGGTTAATTACCCTTTCTGCTTACTTAACAAAAAAAACACTTCCAATCTTCTCCAACCTGGCTGGAATGGTATTTATTTAATTACCCCCTGTTTCAGGCTCCACAAACCCTCACTTATGAATTCATATTGTTCATCAGATATAATAAAACAGTATAAGTTTACTTAGTTACAGTTCTATTTGAAATGGGGATATTGTTTAGTCATTTATTCATACAATTCCTAACACATACGTAAAGTCAACTGTCCCAAAACGACAGTTACACAGAACAGGAATGTAGTGCTGACTGATGATTGGCCAACACTATTGCCAATCACCTAACAAGGTAGACTATAAAATGTGTATATCTGCATCTACAATTGGTAGTAGTAGTAGTAGTAGTGGTGGTGATGGGGGGGGGCGTTGGGGTAGTCGTAATGGTGGTGATGGGGGGGGCGGTGGCAGCGTTGGGGTAGTAGTGGTGGTGGGGGTAGTAGTAGTAGCAGTAGTAGTGGTGGTGGTGATGGGGGTGGCGGTGGCAGCGTTGGGGTAGTAGTGGTGGTGGGGGTAGTAGTAGCAGTAGTAGTGGTGGTGATGGTGGCGGCGGCGGTGGCAGCGTTGGGGTGGTGGTAGGGGTAGTAGTAGCAGTGGTGATGGGGGGGCGGTGGCAGCGTTGAGGTAGTAGTGGTGGTGGGGGTAGTAGTAGCAGTAGTAGTGGTGGTGATGGGGGCGGCGGTGGCAGCGTTGGGGTAGTAGTGGTGGTGGGGGAAGTAGTAGCAGTAGTAGTGGTGGTAATGGGGGCGGCGGTGGCAGCGTTGGGGTAGTAGTGGTGGTGGGGGTAGTAGTAGCATTAGTAGTGTTGGTGATGGTGGCAGCGTTGGGGTAGTAGTGGTGGTGGGGGAAGTAGTAGCAGTAGTAGTGGTGGTGATGGTGGTGGCGGTGGCAGCGTTGGGGTAGTAGTGGTGGTGGGGGTAGTAGTAGCATTAGTAGTGTTGGTGATGGTGGCAGCGTTGGGGTAGTAGTGGTGGTGGGGGAAGTAGTAGCAGTAGTAGTGGTGGTGATGGTGGTGGCGGTGGCAGCGTTGGGGTAGTAGTGGTGGTGGGGGTAGTAGTAGCATTAGTAGTGTTGGTGATGGTGGCAGCGTTGGGGTAGTAGTGGTGGTGGGGGAAGTAGTAGCAGTAGTAGTGGTGGTGATGGTGGCAGCGTTGGGGTAGTAGTGGTGGTGGGGGTAGTAGTGGTAGTAGTGATGGGGGGGTGCGGGGTAGTGGTGGTGGGGGTAGTAGTATGGTGATGGGTGCGGCGGTGGCAGTAGTAGGGTAGTAGTGGTGGTGGGGGTAGGTGGTGATGGGGGCGGTGGCAGCGTTGGTAGTAGTGGTGGTGGGGTAGTAGTAGTAGTAGTAGTGGTGGTGATGGTGGTGATGGTGGCAGCATTGGGGTAGTAGTGGTGGTGGGGGTAGTAGTAGCAGTAGTAGTGGTGGTGATGGTGGTGATGGTGGCAGCATTGGGGTAGTAGTGGTGGTGGGGGTAGTAGTAGCAGTAGTAGTGGTGGTGATGGTGGTGATGGTGGCAGTGGTGGTGAGTGGTGGTGGGGGTGTAGCAGTAGCAGTGGTGATGGTGGTGATGGTGGCAGCGTTGGGGTAGTAGTGGTAGTAGTGGTGGTGATGGGGGTGGTGGTAGTAGTGTGGCATGCGTTGGGGTAGTAGTGGTGGTGGGGGGTAGTAGCAGTAGTAGTGATGGGCAGCGTGGGGTAGTAGTGGTGGTGATGGTGGTGGCGGTGGCAGCGTTGGGGTAGTAGTGGTGGTGGGGGTATTGGGGTAGTGGCAGTAGTAGTAGTGGTGGTGATGGTGGTGATGGTTGGGGTAGTAGTGGTGGTGGGGGTAGTAGTAGCAGTAGTAGGGTAGTAGTGGGGTAGTAGTGGTGGTGGGGGTAGGTAGTGGTGGTGGGTGGTGGCGGTGGCAGCAGTAGTAGCAGTAGTAGTGGTGGTGATGGTGGTGATGGGGTGGGGTAGTGGTGGTGGGGGGTAGTAGTAGCAGTAGTAGTGGTGGATGGTGGTGGTGGGGGTAGTAGTAGCAGTAGTAGTGATGGGGGTGCGGTGCGGTGGCATGCGTTGGGGTAGTAGTGGTGGTGGGGGTAGTAGTAGCAGTAGTAGTGGTGGTGATGGTGGCGGAGGTGGCAGCGTTGGGGTAGTAGTGGTGGTGGGGGTAGTAGTAGCAGTAGTAGTGATGGGGGGGCGCGGTAGCATGCGTTGGGGTAGTAGTGGTGGTGGGGGTAGTAGTAGCAGTAGTAGTGGTGGTGATGGTGGCGGCGGCGGTGGCAGCGTTGGGGTAGTAGTGGTGGTGGGGGTAGTAGTAGCAGTAGTAGTAGTTGATGGGGCTTTCTGCACAGTACATACTGAGAGGTATTGATAACGCTCTACTTTATGTGTGATTGAGGGAGTGGGCCAAGATCAATTTCTCAATCTAGATATTCATTGGAACATGCTATATAGAACCTGTTGCCCTAAGCACCAGTCGGCGCGCCTGGGATGAGACAGTCATAGTAAAGTAATTTATCTATTCCTTAATTCCATTCTTTTAATTTTAGGTTTGTGTGTATTGTGTGTATTGATGTGAAGTGTTAGATATTACTGCACTTTTGGAACTAGAAACACAAGCATTTCGCTACACCCGCAATTACATCTGCTAAACATATGTATGTGACCAATAACATTTGATTTGATTTTGACAACTGTCTGTACCTTGTTTACTCACCTCTCTCTTACAAATTGGACTATGTGGACATGCAATACAGATAAGAAATAGGAGATATACAGCATTTAGTTTGTGATGTCTACACCATCTCCAAGGTACAGTTGGTGGTAACATCAAGCAGTGTTCGAGACCAGGGCCACTTGTATATTTTAATCCTACTAATCAAGGTTAGGATAGACCATATTGGAAAAACTGATCCTAGATCAACACTTAGAGGCTACCTCTCTCCAGAGAATTTATGAAATAACTCCATAGCTGTTCTTTTGAAACTGCCAGTTGGCTGGGGATACTTAATATGGGCACATAGTCGTGAGGCTCACCCCTGAAAGCCACAACGTATTGATCCCCATGAATAATATAGGACGGCCTTCAGACCAGTTGATGTTGAGAGGGCCAGGCTCCCTCTCAGAGCAAATAACATCCTCACTGATCCGTGACAGGGCTCTGATCGGATATTTAGATGATAAATATGTGAATTCAATGGATCCTACTTACAAAGATTTTGGGGAGCTGGTTTGGTTTCTTTTGGCATATCGCTTTTTTGTGGTTGTTGGCAGATCTGAGTTGTTGTTTCATATCGATATTGATCAGTCACTGCTTTCGATTGTTCGTTCAACTCTTAGGAATACAGAAAAGACTTGCTTGTTGTTGATAACAGTCTAATGGACTTTTATCGTTCAGTTATGGTGCTTGAGAGAGTTTAACCTCAAATGGAGGGACACTTTTCCTTTTAGGCTGTCATGCTTTCTTGGAGAAGTACATTAATGGTCTATTTCAGACTCTGTTGAAGCTCATTGACCGCTTTTTCTGTCTTTCACTTCTTCACACTTATGACCTGACAACTTGTATCAGCCTTAGCATCACATCATACATCAAAATTATCTGCCAAAATTGTTGCCACCCCTATTACTAGGCTGTTCAACCTCTCTTTCGTGTCGTCTGAGATCCCCAAAGATTGGAAAGCAGCTGCGGTCATCCCCCACTTCAAAGGGGGGGACACTCTTGACCCAAACTGCTACAGACCTATATCTATCCTACCATGCCTTTCTAAGGTCTTCGAAAGCCAAGTCAACAAACAGATTACCGACCATTTCGAATCTCACCATACCTTCTCTGCGATGCAATCTGGTTTCAGAGCTGGTCATGGGTGCACCTCAGCCACACTCAAGGTCCTAAACGATATCTTAACCGCCATCGATAAGAAACATTACTGTGCAGCCGTGTTCATTGATCTGGCCAAGGCTTTCGACTCTGTCAATCACCACATCCTCATCGGCAGACTCGACAGCCTTGGTTTCTCAAATGATTGCCTCGCCTGGTTCACCAACTACTTCTCTGATAGAGTTCAGTGTGTCAAATCGGAGGGTCTGCTGTCCGGACCTCTGGCAGTCTCTATGGGGGTGCCACAGGGTTCAATTCTTGGACCGACTCTTCTCTGTATACATCAATGAGGTCGTTATTGCTGCTGGTGAGTCTCTGATCCACCTCTGCGCAGACGACACCATTCTGTATACTTCTGGCCCTTCTTTGGACACTGTGTTAACAACCCTCCAGGCAAGCTTCAATGCCATACAACTCTCCTTCCGTGGCCTCCAATTGCTCTTAAATACAAGTAAAACTAAATGCATGCTCTTCAACCGATCGCTACCCGCACCTACCCGCCTGTCCAACATCACTACTCTGGACGGCTCTGATTTAGAATACGTGGACAACTAGAAATACTTAGGTGTCTGGTTAGACTGTAAACTCTCCTTCCAGACCCATATCAAATATCTCCAATCCAAAGTTAAATCTAGAATTGGCTTCCTATTTCGCAACAAAGCATCCTTCACTCATGCTGCCAAACATACCCTTGTAAAACTGACCATCCTACCAATCCTCGACTTTGTCGATGTCATTTACAAAATAGCCTCCAATACCCTACTCAACAAATTGGATGCAGTCTATCACAGTGCAATCCATTTTGTCACCAAAGCCCCATATACTACCCACCATTGCGACCTGTACGCTCTCGTTGGCTGGCCCTCGCTTCATACTCTTCGCCAAACCCACTGGCTCCATGTCATCTACAAGACCCTGCTAGGTAAAGTCCCCCCTTATCTCAGCTCGCTGGTCACCATAGCATCTCCCAACTGTAGCACACGCTCCAGCAGGTATATCTCTCTAGTCACCCCCAAAATCAATTCTTTCTTTGGCCGCCTCTCCTTCCAGTTCTCTGCTGCCAATGACTGGAACGAACTACAAAAGCATTGAAACTGGAAACACTTATCTCCCTCACTAGCTTTAAGCACCAACTGTCAGAGCAGCTCACAGATTACTGCACCTGTACATAGCCCACCTATATTTTAGCCCAAACAACTACCTCTTTCCCTACTGTATTTAATTTATTTATTTATTTATTTTGCTCCTTTGCACCCCATTATTTTTATTTCTACTTTGCACATTCTTCCATTGCAAATCTACCATTCCAGTGTTTTACTTGCTATATTGTATTTATTTTGCCACCATGGCCTTTTTTTGCCTTTACCTCCCTTATCTCACCTCATTTGCTCACATCGTATATAGACTTGTTTATACTGTATTATTGACTGTATGTTTGTTTTGCTCCATGTGTAACTCTGTGTCGTTGTATGTGTCGAACTGCTTTGCTTTATCTTGGCCAGGTCGCAATTGTAAATGAGAACTTGTTCTCAACTTGCCTACCTGGTTAAATAAAGGTGAAATAAATAAATGAAATAAACATTGCCTTCTGAAGGTTGCAGCTTCCCTCTCACCTTAAGGTCAATGTCACATGACCTTGAACTTGTGAACACTCACACCCCCAGGGCCACACTGCACACTTGAAAATGCACATGAATACCTTTCCTCTGCTTTCTATATGGCAGCACCGAGAAGTGAGGATGTGCTCACTCCTTCTACCCCCTCTCTCTCTCTCTCTCTCCCCCCTCTTTCTTTCACCCTCTCCCCTCCCTTCTCTCTCCATCTCTCGCTCACTCGCTCTCTCTCCATCTCGCTCTCTCTCTCCCTCTACCTCCCTTCTCTTTCCATCTCTCTCCCCCTCTTTCTTTCACCCTCTCCCCTCCCTTCTCTTTCCATCTTTCTCACTCTCTCTCTCCATCTCTCTCTCCCCTCTCTCTCACTCTCTCTCCACCTCCCTTCTCTTTCCATCTCTCTCCCCCTCTTTCTTTCACCCTCTCCCCTCCCTTCTCTTTCCATCTCTCTCTTTCCTCCCTCCCTTCTCTCTCCTTCTCCCCCGCCCTCTCTCTCTCTCCCATCCCTTCTCTTTCCATCTCTCTCTTTCTCTCCCCTCCCTTCTCTTTCCATCTTTCTCTCTCCTCTCCCTTCTCTCTCCATCCCTCTTATATCTACACACACAAGATCCCCATAGTGACAAATCCGCCGGTATAGCAGGGCAAATGCAATTGGCTCTCACTTGAGCAAAACCTGCATGCTTCTCATTCACCTGACAGATGCCGGAGTTTGAGCATGCAACACACAAATAAAAAGAGGCAGGCGTTTATAAAGCTTATATATTTCAAAGCAAATCTCCCTAACTAAAAATGATACATGGCGCCAATCATGCCAAGGCAGATGGGGATACAGAGGGGGAGGAGGGAAACAGAAAAATGCTTTTTGTAACAAGAAGTTGAGGCATCACATCTGGGACTCTTCTCTGAGGGCAGGAGGGCTGGGTTCCCGCCTCTCCGGCTTTCCCGACACCTTGCCTTAGTTAATTGCTCCGGTTGCAGGCCGGATCTGATTTGTATTCCGTCGTGGTATCGGGAACAGATGGTGTTTAAGTAAAATATTATTAACACCTCGGCGCATCTGAGATGCCGCGCCTGGGCCCAGAAGAAGCAGGTGAAACACTGATTTCCATGATTGAATCAAAGCACTTACACAAATTGGGATGAGCTTCCAACAATTTCAGTCCGCTTTTCTTTTTCTCCCCACATTGTGTGTGTGTGTGTGTGTGTGTGTGTGTGTGTGTGTGTGTGTGTGTGTGTGTGTGTGTGTGTGTGTGTGTGTGTGTGTGTGTTTAAGGATTTGGCTTGTGAGATATGGCTGGCCTGGCCCGCCACTGCTGGTCATGGCTGGTGATGGTTGGAGACAGCCTCCATGGTGGGCCCACCTGTATTCACATTTGGAAAATGAATGAATTTTAAACCCCAAATCTATTTTGCATGAAAAAACAACCTGTCATTCATCAAAACTTTGTGAATGTCTGGTTTTTCCCTTTTCACAATACAGGAATACTGCATTTAATCAGTGGACACCACTCATTTTTATTACAACACACCTGTCATGGCGTCGAGGAACATGGGTGACGTTTTACATTCTCCCAACCAATTGTGCAATTTTGTAATTTTTGTGTGTGTTTTGTTTAACTTCTTTTTTTTAAATTATTTTGTACATAATGTTGCTGCTACCGTCTCTTATGACCGAAAATAACTTCTGGACATCAGAAAAGCGATTACTCACCACGGACTGGAAGAAACTTTTTCCTTTAACGAGTCCGAAGAGAAGGATAGAGCTGGCGGGAGTTTCCATGCATCGGTAGAACAGAGACGCTACCTCTGGTAAGACGAGGGGTGGGGGTGTGTGTCTTTTTGTCAATTACAGCTGGTGCTCGATGTCTAATATTAAAGAAGTCTCAAGGTATAGCTCGCCTGAGGTAGAGTACCTTATGACAAGCTGTCGACCACAATATCTACCAAGAGAGTTCTCATCTGTATTATTCGTACCCGTCTATTTACCACCACAAAGCAAAGCTGGCACTAAGACCGCTCTCAACCAAA
Organism: Oncorhynchus masou masou; assembly: GCF_036934945.1. NCBI lineage: Eukaryota > Metazoa > Chordata > Actinopteri > Salmoniformes > Salmonidae > Oncorhynchus > Oncorhynchus masou. The sequence goes on from NC_088232.1 coordinate 47,749,049, forward strand.
TCTATAAGGCCATAAACAAAGAAGAAAATGCTCACCCAGAAGCGACGCTCCTAGTGGCTGGGGACTTTAATGCAGGAAAACTTAAATCAGTTTTACCAAATTGGATTACAGGCAACATCCACATCAAGCTAAAGGCTAGAGCTGCCGCTTTCAAGGAGCAGGAGACTAATCCGGACGCTTATAAGAAATCCCGCTATGCCCTCAGACGAACCATCAAACAAGCAAAGTGTCAATACAGGATTCATATTGAATCGTCTCTGACGCTCATCGGAGGTGGCAGGGCTTGAAAACTATTACGGACTACAAAGGGAAACACAGCCGCGAGCTGCCCAGTGACACGGGCCTACCAGACAAGCTAAATGCCTTTTATCCTCACTTCAAGGCAAGCAACACTGAAGCATGCACGAGAGCACCAGCTGTTCTGGATGACTGTGTGATAACACACTCGGTAGCCGATGTGAACAAAACCTTTAAACAGGTCAACGTTCACAAAGCCATTCTGCCAGACGGATTACCAGGACATGTACTCAAAGCATGCACGGACCAACTGTCAAGTGTCTACACTGACATTTTCAACCTCTTCCTGACTGAGTCTGTAATACCTACATGTTTCAAGCAGACCACCATAGTTCCTGTGCTCAAGGAAGCAAAGGTAACCTGCCTAAATGATTACTGCCCCGTAGCACTCACATCAGTTTCCATGAAGTGCTTTGAAAGGCTGGTCATGGCTCACATCAGCAGCATCCTCCCGGACACACTAGACCCACACCAATTTACATACCACCCCAACAGATCCACAGATGATGCAATCTCAATCGCACTCCACACTGCCCTTTCTCACCTGGACAAAAGGAACACCTATGTGAGAATGCTGTTCATCGACTACAGCTCAGCGTTCAACACCATAGTGCACACAAAGCTCATCACTAAGCTAAGGGCTCTGGGACTAAACACTTCTGCAACTGGATCCTGGACTTCTTGATGGGCCGCCCCCAGATGGTAAGAGTAGGCAACAACACGTCTGCCACGCAGATCCTTAACAATGGAGCCCCTCAGGGGTGTCCCCTCCTGTATTCCCTGTTCACCCACGACTGCGTGGCCAAACACGATGCCAACACCATCTTTAAGTTTGCTGACGACACAACAGTGGTAGGCCTGATCACTGACAATGATCAGACGGCCTATAGGGAGGAGGTCAGAGAACTGGAAGTGTTTACCAGGACAACAACCTCTTCCTCAATGTGAGCAAGACAAAGGAGCTGATTGTGGACTCCAGGAAAAGACGGGCCGAACAGGCCTCCATTAACATCGACGGGGTTGTAGTGGAGAGAGTCAAGAGATTCAAGTTCCTTGGTGTCCACATCACCAATGAACTATCATGGTCCAAACATACCAAGACAGTCGTGAAGAGGGCATGACAAAAGATTTTCCCCCTCAGGAGACATGGCATGGGCCCCCAGATCCTCAAAAGGTTCTACAGCTGCACCATCGAGAGCATCATGACCGGTTGCATCACCGCCTGGTATGGCAACTGCTCGGCATCTGTAAGGCACCACATAGGGTAGTGCGAACGGCCCAGTGCATCACTGGGGTCAAGCTTGCATAGTCACTTTGCCCCCACGTACATGTACAGATTACCTCAACTAGCCTGTAGCCCTGCATACTGACTCTGTACTGGTTCCCCCTGTATATAGCCTCGTTATTCTTATTGTGTTACTTTTTATTATCATTTTTTTTATTATTACTTTTTATTTTAGCCGACTTGGTAAATATTGTCTTCTTCTTGAACTGCCCTGTTGGTTAAGGGCTTGTAAGTAAGCATTTCACGGTAAAGTCTACACTTGTATTCGGCGCATGTGGAAAATAAAGTTAGATTTTTGAATGGTTTATTATAGAGGTTTATTATTATTATTATGATTATTGCTAAATGTACTGCATAGGTGTAAATATTTTTTTTTAAGAGATAGTGTAACGGCGTTCGTCTGTTGAAGGAGAAGCGGACTAAAATGCAGCATGGTGGTTACTCATGTTCTTTAATGAAAAATTACTCGACATGAAATAACTTGAAAATACAAAACAACAAACGGAACGTGAAAACCTATACAGCCTATCTGGTGACAACAAACACAGAGACAGGAACAATCACCCACGAAATACTCAAAGAATATGGCTGCCTAAATATGGTTCCCAATCAGAGACAATGATAATCACCTGACTCTGATTGAGAACCACCTCAGGCAGCCATAGACTATGCTAGACACTCCACACACCCCAAGACAAAAACACACCACAATAACCCATGTCACACCCTAGCCTGACCCAATAAATGAAGATAAACATAATACACTTCGACCAGGGCGTGACAGATAGCACTTGTATAGTTTACGAAAGTAGCAGAAATGTGCAGAAAGTAGTTTTGAATGCATTTTATTGAAGGGAGACAATAACAGTCTTGAACTTTTTTGGCAACATAGTGATATAGTCTTATATACTGTACAATGAGGAGTTCATGGACTTTGCAGATGTATTTCTCACATATGCAGCACATAGTATTTGTTTTACAGTCTTTCTTTGGGAGGCAGAATTGGCATCTCCTCCTCTTGCCTGCCCCAGCTGCAGCCTCAAGTGGATCAGGACAAGATTCAGCCCCCTGAAAAGCTTTCACAAGCGCTGCAGAGGCTACTGTGTGGGGGAGGCACTCCCTTTTTTAATGTATGAGGTTACAAGTGCCTTTCCCAGCTGCTCCAGGAACTCTTGTTCTGCATATCAGGCATCCAGGTAGGATGCCTGGATCCTTGTTCCATATCACAAAGGCATTGTATGAGGACACATCAATGATGGAAGATGACCAGGGGCCAGTGAGCAGTCATGTACCTGCAGCTGTAAGTTCCAATCACCTTGTCCAGGTTGTCCACGCCAACTTGTTGTGGTTGTAGTCCAGGATGATGGCTGGCTTCCTGTCCTCACGATCACTGATCTCAGCCGTTTTGTGCAGTGTGCTTAAGAGGATCACATTCTTGTTCATGTTTGGGAGGTAAGAAACTAGAGTGGTGGGGGGGGGGGGGGGGTGAAGGCAAACTTTGATGAGAAGGCCTCTCTCCCCCTTGTTGAGAGGAGTACAGGGGGAGCTCAGGCTTGTTCTTTCTAACTGAGTTCAATCAGTAGCACACATAATTTCAATTTCACATTGTTTGTGTGTGTGTGTGTGTGTGTGTGTGTGTGTGTGTGTGTGTGTGTGTGTGTGTGTGTGTGTGTGTGTGTGTGTGTGTGTGTGTGTGTGTGTGTGTGTGTGTGCGTGCGTGCGTGCGTGCGTGCGTGCGTGCGTGCGTGCGTGCGTGCGTGCGTGTGTGTGTGTGTGTGTGTGCGTGTGTGTGTGTGTTTTGTGGTGTGTAAATTATTTTATAACTGCCGGACCCTAAGACAATCTTTGTACCCTGGTGGTGTACAGCTTTCATGGAAATATGAACAACAGAGATGTTTCACTTTTTCTCATGTTGGGGTTACTCTAGGAAAAGTAATCAAAATTCAAGTTGAAAATAGTATAATTTAGGGGGTTTTCTCTGCCGAAAAACATAGTGGCAGATCATTTTTGACCATTAAGACAACACAAGGGTTCAGAGTGGCTAACACTCGATAGCATCCACAACAATGAATTGCATAGACTTCTATGAAGACATATACATTTTTAAAATTGTCATATAAATATATGCTTTTCAATAGGAGTTACAATAACAGGCCTCACTATAAAAAAAATGTATATTACAAGAAGCTACTGTACACTGTTTTCTTTAAACAAGAATGAAATTAAAGTTTTATTCAACAAGGAAAAGAAAAAATATCTCATCTGTAAAGATATTTGAAGTAAGCCCTGCATTTTGGAGGATGCACACTCAACAATGCTGGAATACGCTTTGAAACGCTTTGAAATATATATGACAGCCTATCTAAGAGAAGCTGTAAAGGCACTTTGCTGCCGGTGGTAGAGGAGGTTTGGAGAAAGGGATGAGAGAAGTCAACTCAAAAGCACTAGAGGAGGATGTGACTAGAGTCGCAAAGGGTTGGAATTTTTCCGGAAATATTCCATGGGAAGTCAAGCCTGGGAATTTTGCTTAAATTCATCAAAAAAGTTAGCTTATAACAGTGAACCTTTTTTTGTGTGGGATACACATAAAGCAATTCTAGGTCTTGTGACATATTTTTGGTTAAACTATCCCCAATTCAATGGAATTGCAACCCTCTGCATGCACAGTGCATCCTTCCATCACATGTGCAGTGCACTCTTCCATGTACATGTACAGCTGAGTCTCAAGATCTTGCAAACGAATGAGACACTATTGAGCCCACACTACTACACTGTCTGAGCCAAGGACTAGATGCTTTCTGGTAAATTTTGATTACAATACTGGGTGGGGTGAATATATTTTATATGACATACATGATTTGTTAGTAAATATAGCCTACAGCAAAGTGTGTTTTAACAATTTCTGCTAGTTAGTTTTTGCTACCATGTGGCTTTTAGCTTGCTTGAGCCTGCTAACTGAGGAGTGTTAATTCACCTGTTTCCATACATGTTTCATTTTTAAAACATTGATCTTACAAATGAGTTGTTTAATTTAACTGCTTAGATATTTATCTGTACATGGAATTGTATTTGTTTTTTTAAAACATGTTTTTTCCAAATCTTTACAGGAAGATGCCATGGGCACTGTCTGATGTGAGGAGACATTTCACTGCAGCTAATGTGGAATGAAAAGTTGTGTACATTTGCAAATACCGTGCCAAATCATATGTGAAGAATGCAACAACACGGATGCACAATCATCTGGCCAAGTGCATAAAGTTCCCCCAGCGCTCACAACAAGCAAAAATGCCCCTCTACTTCTATTCGACGTGAACATGATGAATCAGACACCTTATCGACAGCAACAGCTCATGGTCCTCCTGGAATCAGAAGTATTTTGACTCAATGGAGGAATGTAGTCAGAGAAATGCTGATGAATGTCTTGCTCATGCTGTGTATGCAACTGGTTCACCTCTGATGCTCACAGGCAATGTGTATTGGAATAGATTTCTGAATGTTCTTCACCCAGCATAGACCCCTTCAACCAGACATTTATCTACTCATTTTCTGGATGCAGAGTTCAAGTGAAGGTCAAGCAAATCATAGAGAAAGCAGATTGTATTGCAATCATCTCTGATGGGTGGTTGAATGTTAGTGGGAAAGGAATAATTAACTACATCATCTCCACCCCTCAACCAGTATTCTACAAGAACATGGACACAAGCGACAACAGACACACCAGTCTCTACATTGCAGATGAGCTGAAGGAAGTCAGCAATGACCTTGGACCACATAAGGTATTTTCACTGGTGACAGACAATACTGCGAACATGAAGGCTGCTTGGTCTAAAGTGGAAGAGTTCTACCCTCACATCACACCCATTGGCTGTGCTGCTCATGTGTTGAATCTGCTCTTCAGGGACATCATGGCACTGAAAACAATGGATACACTCTACAAGAGAGCCAATGAAATGGTTATGTATGTGAAGGATCAACAAATCATAGCAGCAATCTACCTCACCAAGCAAAGTAAGAGGAATAAGAGCACCACATTGAAGCTGCCCAGCAACACCCATTGGTGTGATGGTGTCATCATGTTTGACAGTCTCCTGGAGGGGAAGGAGTCTCTCCAAGAAATGGCCATACCACAGTCTCCCGATATGGACAGCCCCATCAAGAGGATCCTCCTGGATGATGTATTTTGGGAGAGAGTGGAAAGCAGCCTGAAACTCCTAAAACCTATAGCAGTTGCCATTGCACGAATTGAGGGAGACAAAGCCATCCTGTCTGATGTTCAGACTCTGCTTGCAGATGTAAGAGAAGAAATCGGTACTGCCCTGCCCACTTCACTGTTGCTCCAAGCAGAGGAAACTACAGTTCTGAAATACATCAAAAAGCGTGAAGGCTTCTGCCTGAAGCTCATACACGCCGCAGCGTACATGTTGGACCCCAAGTATGCTGGCAAGAGCATCCTGTCTGGTGCAGAGATCAACAAGGCTTATGGTGTCATCACTACCGTGTCTCATCACCTTGGCCTGGATGAGGGCAAGGTTCTTGGCAGTCTGGTCAAAATACACTTCCATGCAAGGGCTTTGGGATGGAGATGCAATATGGCAGTCATGCCAACATATCTCATCAGCCACCTGATGGAAGGGACTTTGTGGATCTGGGTCTGTTTCCCCTGTTGCCTCCATCATCCTCCAAATCTCACCAACGTCAGTCGCCTCAGAGAGCAACTGGTCCTTGTTTGGGAACACACACGCCAAAGCACGCAACAGGATGACCAATACAAGGGTTGAAAAATTGGTGGCCATCTGGGCAAAATTGAGGCTTTTTGAGCCTAACAATGAGCCATCCTCAACAAGGTTGGAAGGTGACAGTGAAGATGAGGCCTCAGAGTCTGATGTTCAAGAGGTGGACATTGAGGATGTCCAGGGAGAAGACATGGAAGCCTGAGAGGAAGACAACCAAAGCTTTAGTTTCTAGACTATCATTTTACAGATGTATGTAGACAACGTTTTTGGGAGATGCGATGGATCATTAGGGATCATTCAATATTCCCTTTCTTTAGTTGTTCAGTGAAATCATCCCATGTGAAGAGTCATCTCACTTAATTAAAGTTCAATTTGCAAGTATGTCTACTTATATCCAAAGCAAAACAACATCTACATTCAAATGGTATTAACCTGTTGAAACTCTAGGGGCGCAATTTCATTTTTGGATGAAAAACGTTCCCGTTTTAAACAAGATATTTTGTCACAAAAAGATGCTCGACTATGCATATAATTGATAGCTTTCGAAAGAAAACACTCTGACGTGTCCAGAACTGCAAAGATATTTTCTGTGCGTGCCCTAGAACGTGAGCTTCAGGCAAAACCAAGATGAGACGGCATCCAGGAAATGAGCAGGATTTTTGAGGCTCGGTTTTCCATTGTCTCCTTATATGGCTGTGAATGCGAGAGGAGTAAATCTGCCCTTTCTGTCGTTTCCCCAAGGTGTCTGCAGCATTGTGACGTATTTGTAGGCATATCATTGGAAGATTGACCATAAGAGACCACATTTACCAGGTGTCCGCCCGGTGTCCTGCGCCGAAATTGGTGCGCAAAAGTCAGCTGCAAGTATTTTTCCACAGAATTCAGAGGAGAATGCAGGCTTCCACGAACGATATATCAATGAAGAGATATGTGAAAAAACACCTTGAGGATTGATTCCAAACAACGTTTGCCATGTTTTGTCGATATTATGGAGTTAATTCGGAAAAAGTTTGACGTTGTAGGTGACTGAATTTTCGGTTCGTTTCGGTAGCCAAATGTGATGTACAAAACGGAACGATTTCTCCTACACACAGACGCTTTCAGGAAAAACTGCGCATTTGGTATGTAACTGAGAGTCTCCTCATTGAAAACATCCGAAGCTCTTCAAAGGTAAATGATTTTATTTATTTGGTTATCTGGTTTTTGTGAAAATGTTGCGTGCTAAATGCTACTCAAAATGCTAAGCTAGCTTAGCATACTCTTACACAAATTAGTCAATTGCTATGGTTCAAAAGCATATTTTGAAAATCTGAGATGACAGTGTTGTTAAGAAAAGGCTAAGCTTGAGAGCAGGCGCATTATTTTCATTTTATTTGCGATTTTCAGAAATCGTTAACGTTGCGTTATGCTAATGAGCCTGAGGCTTTAGTCACGATCCCGGATCCGGGATGGGGAGTTTCAACAGGTTAATATTAATTTGCATATAATTTTGTTAATTCCCATATATTCCTGTTAATTCCCATGGAAAGTTTACACCTCTGAATATTCCCCAAAATGTGCAACCCTATGTGTGACATGGGAAAAAAAGACAAGAGAAAATAATAACTGTGAACACGGTAGATGAGAATAACATTTACATTTACATTTAAGGTCCTGTCCATGATAGAGCTGGGAGTGGAGAGAAATACGTGAGAGAGAGAGAGAGAAAGTGATGTGTTCTGAACTCAAGCATGTACAAAAAAGGCAGCAAGTCAAGCCCCGACGTGTTGCATCGAATTTGTCACTTTCAGGTATCCAAAGGCCTGACCTTCCTCAACCCCAGACTGTCCTACCGGAACAGGGCCTTGGAACAGGGAAATCACTGACCTGTTATTGCTATTCTTATTGTGTTACTTTTTATCAAATCAAATCACATTTTATTCGTCACATACACATGGTTAGCAGATGTTAATGCGAGTGTAACGAAATGCTTGTGCTTTTATTTCCGACAATGCAGTAATATCCAACGAGTACTCTAACCTAACAATTCCAAAACTACTACCTTATACACACAAGTGTAAAGGGATAAAGAATATGTACATACATATATATGAATGAGTGATGGCACAGAATGGCATAGGCAAGATGCAGTAGATGGTATCGAGTACAGTATATACATATGAGATGAGTAATGTAGGGTATGCAAACAAGGTGGCATAGTTTAAAGTGGCTAGTGTGGGCGGAGCAGTTGCCGTACCAGGCGGCGATACAGCCCGACAGGATGCTCTCGATTGTGCATCTGTAGAAGAGTGCTTTTGGTGACAAGACAAATTTCTTCAGCCTCCTGAGGTTGAAGAGGTGCTGTTGCGCCTTCTTCACGACGCTGTCTGTGTGGGTGGACCAATTCAGTTTGTCCATGATGTGTACGCCGAGGAACTTAAAACTTACTACCCTCTCCACTACTGTCCCGTCGACGTGGATAGGGGGGTGCTCCCTCTGCTGTTTCCTGAAGTCCACAATCATCTCCTTTGTTTTGTTGACGTTGAGTGTGAGGTTATTTTCCTGACACCACACTCCGAGGGCCCTCACCTCCTCCCTGTAGGTCTTCTCATCGTTGTTGGGAATCAAGCCTACCACTGTAGTGTAGTTGGCAAACTTGATGATTGAGTTGTAGGCATGCATGGCCACGCAGTCATGGGTGAACAGAGAGTACAGGAGAGGGCTCAGAACGCATCCTTGTGGGGCCCCAGTGTTGAGGATCAGCGGGGTGGAGATGTTGTTACCAGGAAGTCCAGGAAGTCCAGGGTCTCGAGCCCAGTTGTATGGCAGGGTAGCTAGTGGTTAGAGGGGTAACCGGAAGGTTGTGAGTTCAAACCCCGAGCCGACCAAATCTGTCGTTCTGCCCCTGAACAGGCAGTTCGTTCCCAGGCCGTCATTGAAGAATAAGAATGTGTTCTTAATGACTTGCCTGGTTAAATAAAGGTAAAAAAAAAAAAAAAAAACTTTTGCTCTGGATAAGAGGGCTAAATGACTTAAATGTAAATGTAATGTAAATGTGTTAAATGCTGAGCTGTAGTCGATGAACAGCATTCTCACGTAGGTATTCCTCCTGTCCAGATGGGTTAGGGCAGTGTACAGTGTGGTTGCGATTGCGTCATCTGTGGACCTATTTGGGCGGTAAGCAAATTGGAGTGGGTCTAGGGTGTCAGGTAGGGTGGAGGTGATATATATGGTCCTTGACTAGTCTCTCAAAGCACTTCATGATGACGGAAGTGAGTCCTACGGGGCTCAGTTACCTTAGCTTTCTTGGGAACAGGAACAATGGTGGCCCTCTTGAAGCATGTGGGAACAGCAGACTGGGATAAGGAATGATTGAATATGTCCGTAAACACACCAGCCAGCTGGTCTGCGCATGCTCTGGGGATGCGGCTGGGGATGCCGTCTGGGCCTGCAGCCTTGCGAGGGTTAACACGTTTAAATGTGTTACTCACGTCGGCTGCAGTGAAGGAGAGTCCGCATGTTTTGGTTACATGCCGTGTCAGTGGCACTGTATTGTCCTCAAAGCGTGCAAAAAAGTGATTCAGTCTGTCTGAGAGCAAGACATCCTGGTCTGCGACGGACCTGGTTTTCTTTTTGTAATCCGTGATTGACTGTAGACCCTGACACATACCTCTTGTGTCTGAGTCGTTGTATTGCGACTCTACTTTGTCTCTATACTGACGCTTAGCTTGTTTGATTGCCTTGAGGAGGGAATAGCTACACTGTTTGTATTCTGTCATGTTTCCGGTCACCTTGCCATGGTTAAAAGCAGTGGTTCGGGCTTTCAGTTTCACACGAATGCTGCCATCAATCCACGGTTTCTGGTTTGGGAATGTTTTAATCGTTGCTATGGGTACGCCATCGTCAATGCACTTTCTAATGAACTCGCACACCGAATCAGCGTATTCGTCAATGTTTACATTTACATTTACATTTAAGTCATTTGGCAGACGCTCTTATCCAGAGCGACTTACAAATTGGTGAATTCACCTTATGACATCCAGTGGAACAGCCACTTTACAATAGTGCATCTAAATCATTTAAGGGGGGGTGAGAAGGATTACTTTATCCTATCCTTTCAGGTGTCTCCGGAAGGTGGTGATTGACTCCGCTGTCCTGGCGTCTTGAGGGAGTTTGTTCCACCATTGGGGGGCCAGAGCAGCGAACAGTTTTGACTGGGCTGAGCGGGAACTGTACTTCCTCAGTGGTAGGGAGGCGAGCAGGCCAGAGGTGGATGAACGCAGTGCCCTTGTTTGGGTGTAGGGCCTGATCAGAGCCTGGAGGTACTGCGGTGCCGTTCCCCTCACAGCTCCGTAGGCAAGCACCATGGTCTTGTAGCGGATGCGAGCTTCAACTGGAAGCCAGTGGAGAGAGCGGAGGAGCGGGGTGACGTGAGAGAACTTGGGAAGGTTGAACACCAGACGGGCTGCGGCGTTCTGGATGAGTTGTAGGGGTTTAATGGCACAGGCAGGGAGCCCAGCCAACAGCGAGTTGCAGTAATCCAGACGGGAGATGACAAGTGCCTGGATTAGGACCTGCGCCGCTTCCTGTGTGAGGCAGGGTCGTACTCTGCGGATGTTGTAGAGCATGAACCTACAGGAAATGATGTTAGTTGAGAACGACAGGGTGTTGTCCAGATCACCCCAAGGTTCTTAGCGCTCTGGGAGGAGGACACAATGGAGTTGTCAACCGTGATGGCGAGATCATGGAACGGGCAGTCCTTCCCCGGGAGGAAGAGCAGCTCCGTCTTGCCGAGGTTCAGCTTGAGGTGGTGATCCGTCATCCACACTGATATGTCTGCCAGATATGCAGAGATGCGATTCGCCACCTGGTCATCAGAAGGGGGAAAGGAGAAGATTAATTGTGTGTCGTCTGCATAGCAATGATAGGAGAGACCATGTGAGGTTATGACAGAGCCAAGTGACTTTGTATAGCGAGAATAGGAGAGGGCCTAGAACAGAGCCCTGGGGGACACCAGTGGTGAGAGCGTGTGGCGAGGAGACAGATTCTCGCCACGCCACCTGGTAGGAGCGACCTGTCAGGTACAATTTGGGCCGCGGGAGATGCCCAACTCGGAGAGGGTGGAGAGGAGGATCTGATGGTTCACAGTATCGAAGGCAGCCGATAGGTCTAGAAGGATGAGAGCAGAGGAGAGAGAGTTAGCTTTAGCAGTGCGGAGCGCCTCCGTGATACAGAGAAGAGCAGTCTAAGTTGAATGACTAGTCTTGAAACCTGACTGATTTGGATCAAGAAGGTCATTCTGAGAGAGATAGCGGGAGAGCTGGCCAAGGACGGCACGTTCAAGAGTTTTGGAGAGAAAAGAAAGAAGGGATACTGGTCTGTAGTTGTTGACATCGGAGGGATCGAGTGTAGGTTTTTCAGAAGGGGTGCAACTCTCGCTCTCTTGAAGACGGAAGAGATGATGATGAGTTGATGAGCGAGGTGAGGTAAGGGAGAAGTAATGATGTTTGATGTTGATTCGCAGTGACTCATGAGAAAGGAACAGTCCTGATTTACTGTGGTATCTTCCAATGTAGTGTCCCTAAAGTGTGATGTTAATGTTGTTGTTGGACGCAATGTGGAAGATATCCCAATCCACGTGATCGAAGAAGTCTTGAAGCGTGGAATCAGATTGGTCGGACCAGCGTTGAACAGACCTGAGCGCGGGAGCTTCCTGTTTTAGTTTCTGTCTGTAGGCTGGGAGCAACAAAATGGAGTCGTGGTCAGCTTTTCCGAAAGGAGGGCGGGGGAGGGCCTTATATGCATGGAAATTAGAAAAACAATGATCCATGGTTTTACCAGCCCTGGTCGCGCAATCGATATGCTGATACAATTTCGTAATCATAGCCTCAAGCTCATTAGCATAATGCAACGTTAACTATTCATGAAAATCTCAAATGAAATGAAAGAAATATATTCACTCACACACAAGCTTAGCCCTCTGTTAACAACACTGTCATCTCAGATTTTCAAAATATGCTTTTCAACCATCGCTACACAAGCATTTGTGTAAGAGGTATTGATAGCTAGCATAGCATTAGCCTAGCATTCAGCAGGCAACATTTTCACAAAAACAAGAAAAGCATTCAAATACAATCATTTACCTTTGAAGAACTTCGGATGTTTTCAATGAGGAGACTCTCGGTTTGATAACAAATGTTCAGTTTTTCCAAAAAGATTATTTATGTAGGAGAAATTGCTCCGTTTTGTTCATCACGTTTGGCTAAGACAAAAAACGAAAATTCAGTCATTACAACGCCAAACTTTTTTCCAAATTAACTCCATAATATCGACAGAAAAATGGCAAACGTTGTTTAGAATCAATCCTCAAGGTGTTTTTCATATATCTATTTGATGATAAATAATTTGTGGCAGTTGTGGTTCTCCTCTGAAGAAGATTGAAAAATGCACACAGCTGGAGATTACACAATCATTTTGACGGAGGACACCAAGCGGGCACCTGGTAAATGTAGTCTCTTATGGTCAATCTTCCAATGATATGCCTACAAATACGTCACAATGCTACAGACACCTTGGGGAAACGACAGAAAGTGTAGGCTCATTCCTGGCGCATTCACAGCCATATAAGGAGACATTGGAACACAGCACCTTCAGAATCTGGGCCATTTCCTGTTTGAAATTTCATCTTGGTTTCGCCTGTAGCATCAGTTCTGTGGCACTCACAGACAATATCTTTGCAGTTTTGTAAACGTCAGAGTGTTTTCTTTCCAAAACTGTCAATTATATGCATAGTCGAGCATCTTTTCGTGACAAAATATCTTTTTTAAAACGGGAACGTTTTTTATCCAAAAATTAAAAGAGCGCCCCCTATATCGAAGAAGTTAAAATCCCCAGCTACAATGAATGCAGCCTCAGGATATGTGTTTTCCAGTTTGCTTAGAGTCAAATAAAGTTTGTTCAGGGCCATCAATGTGTCTGCTTGTGGGGGAATATATACGGCTATGATTATAATCGAAGAGAATTCCCTTGGTAGATAATGCGGTCGACATTTGATTGTGAGGAATTCTAAGTCAGGTGAACAGAAGGACTTGAGTTTCTTTATGTTGTTATGATCACACCACGTCTCGTTAATCATAAGGCATACCCACCCGCCCCTCTTCTTACCAGAAAGATTGCTGTTTCTGTCGGCGCGATGCGTGAAGAAACCAGCTGGCTGCACCGACTCCGATAGAGTCTCTAGAGTGAGCCATGTTTCCGTGAAGCAAAGAGCGTTGCAGTCTCTGATGTCTCTCTGGAATGCTACCCGTGCTCGGATTTCATCAACCTTGTTGTCAAGAGACTGGACATTGGCGAGTAGTATACTAGGGAGAGGTGCGCGATGTGCCCGTCTCCGGAGCCTGACCAGAAGACCGCTTCGTTTGCCCCTTTTACGACATCGTTGTTTTGGGTCGCCTGCTGGGATCCGATCCATTGTCCTGGGTGGAAGGCAGAACACAGGATCTGCTTCGGGAAAGTCATATTCCTGGTCGTAATGATGGTGAGTTGACGTTGCTCTTATATTCAGTAGTTGCTCCCGACTGTATGTAATGAAACCTAAGATTACCTGTGGTACCAATGTAAGAAATAACACGTAAAAAAACAAAATACTGCATAGTTTCCTCGGAACGCGAAGCGAGGCGGCCATCTCTGTCAGTTTTTCTTACTACTTTTTATTTTAGTCTACTTGGTAAATATTTTCTTCTCCTTGAACTCCGCTGTTTGTTAAGGGCTTGTAAGTAAGCATTTCACAGTAGTAGCATTTTCACAAGTCTACACTTGTATTCGGCGCATGTGACAAATAAAGTTTGATTTGATTTGCTCTCCCTCCAGTATTGTGTTCTTCAACTTAAATAGGCCCTGAATCTCAGAGAAAACACATTTATTTTCATCTCTATGTCGTAACCTGCCGAAAACCCACAGCTCAAGTGATAGACGCAACACGACTCTGGTGTTAATCCCAGAATGAAAATGATTGCACTCTGGGTTCAGGTGGTGCTTTTCCTCTCGCCGCTTAAAGTATGTATGCTAGTGGCAGCGTTACCCTGGAGATGGCTCGTAAAAGCCCAGGTGAATAGGCTTCTTGATGCACCCTGGCTAATGAAAAAAGGCTAAATTCTCTGTGCTTTAATTTTGTCTTGATCCAGTATGTTTTGAGGACACCACTTCTATGCTATGGATCTAAATGTGCTTGAGATCCACACAAGACTGTGAGTGTGTGTGTCTGTGAGTGTGTGTGTTGGTGTGAGTTTCTCAGTCTTTTTGTACGGTACAGTGTGTTTTGGGAGATTGTGTGTGCACGTGCATGCATCAATGTATGTGTGCATTCCTGCCTGCGTGCATTCCTGCCTGTGTGCATTCCTGCCTGCGTGCATTCCTGCCTGCTTGCATTCCTGCCTGCGTGCATTACTGCCTGCGTGCATTCCTGCCTGCGTGCATTCCTACCTGCGTGCATTCCTGCCTACATACATGTAAGTCGGTAGTTGTGTGTGTGTGCATCTGCATCTGTCCTGCACTCTTAGAAAAAAAATATGCTATCTAAAACCTAAAAGTGTTCTTTGGCAGTTCCTATGTAAGAACCCTTTGAAGAAGCCTTTTGGTTCCAGGTAGAACCCTTTTGGTGCCAGGTAGAATCTTTTTGGGTTCTATATGGAACTCAAAAGAGTTCTACCTGGAACCCAAAATGATTCTCCTATGGGGATAGCCGAAGAACCCTTTTGGAACCTGTATTTTTTTGTCTGGGTGCCTCCCTCTATTTATCTCATGAGGCTGGACAGCTTGCAATGTGCCGGCTGGTCTCACCTCCGGGGAGCAACACCAATCCGTCCCATTATGCAAAAAGGAATCAGGGGCTCATCCCAGCGTGAGGGGGGCAGACATGCCATACCACCTCATTGGTTTTATTTGAGAGGGGAAAATATTGCACAGTCACACCTCTTCAACAATACCTCCCCATCACTGTAGTCTGTTGTTTGTTATTGTTGTCTGTCCTCAATAGCAGGAGTCTTCACACTTGCCATTCATTATTTCATCACTTTATTTAGGGTGAAAATGGTGGCACCTTATCATAAAGGGAAACTTCAAAATGTTTCAACTGCATATTCATCATCTCAAGCACCACACCCAACATCAACATACAGTGGGGCAAAATGTATTTAGTCAGCCACCAATTGTGCAAGTTCTCCCACTTAAAAGGATGAGAGAGGCCTGTAATTGTCATCATAGGTACACTTCAACTATGACAGACAAAATGAGAGAAAAAAATCCAGAAAATCACATTGTAGGAATTTTAATGAATTTATTTGCAAATTATGGTGGAAAATAAGTATTTGGTCACCGACAAACAAGCAATATTTCTGGCTCTTACAGACTTGTAACTACTTCTTTGAGAGGCTCCTCTGTCCTCCACTCGTTACCTGTATTAATGGCACCTGTTTGAACTTGTTATCAGTATAAAGGACACCTGTCCACAACCTCAAACAGTCACACTCCAAACTCCACTATGGCCAAGACCAAAGAGCTGTCAAAGGACACCAGAAACAAAATTGTAGACCTGCACCGGGCTGGGAAGACTGAATCTGCAATAGGTAAGCAGCTTGGTTTGAAGAAATCAACTGTGGGAGCAATTATTAGGAAATGGAAGACATACGAGACCACTGATAATCTCCCTCGATCTGGGGCTCCACGCAAGATCTCACCCTGTGGGGTCAAAATGATCACAAGAACGGTGAGCAACTATCCCAGAACCACACGGGGGGACCTAGTGAATGACCTGCAGAGAGCTGGGACCAACTGTAACAAAGCCGTCCATCAGTAACACACTACGCCGCCAGGGACTCAAATCCTGCAGTGCCAGACATGTCCCCCTGCTTAAGCCAGTACATGTCCAGGCCCGTCTGAAGTTTGCTAGAGAGCATTTGGATGATCCAGAAGAAGATTGGGAGAATGTCATATGGTCAGATGAAACCAAAGTATAACTTTTTGGTAAAAACTCAACTCGTCGTGTTTGGAGACAATGAATGCTGAGTTGCTTCCAAAGAACACCATACCTACTGTGAAGCATGGGGGTGGAAACATCATGCTTTGGGGCTGTTTTTCTGCAAAGGGACCAGGACGACTGATCCGTGTAAAGGAAAAATGAATGGGGCCATGTATCATGAGATTTTGAGTGAAAACCTCCTTCCATCAGCAAGGGCATTGAAGATGAAACGTGACCTTTCAGCATGACAATGATCTCAAACACACCGCCCGGGTAACGAAGGAGTGGCTTCGTAAGAAGCATTTCAAGGTCCTGGAGTGGCCTAGCCAGTCTCCAGATCTCAACCCCATAGAAAATCTTTGGAGGGAGTTGAAAGTCCGTGTTGCCCAGCAACAGCCCCAAAACATCACTGCTCTAGAGGAGATCTGCATGGAGGAATGGGCCAAAATACCAGCAACAGTGTGTGAAAACCTTGCGAAGACTTACAGAAAACGTTTGACCTCTGTCATTGCCAACAAAGGGTATATAACAAAGTATTGAGATAAACTTTTGTTATTGACAAAATACTTTTTTTTCCACCATAATTTGCAAATAAATTCATTAAAAATCCTACAATGTGATTATCTGGATTTTTTTTTCTAATTTTGTCTGTCATAGTTGAAGTGTACCTATGATGAAAATACCTATGTGTACCTATGATGAAAACAGGCCTCTCTCATCTTTTTAAGTGGGAGAACTTGCACAATTGGTGGCTGACTAAATACTTTTTTGCCCCACTATATCTGAAAATGGCGCATTTCTATGTTTTATAGTGATGATGCCATTGGAAACACTTTATCTTCCTCTCTTTTTTACTACAAAACATAGAAATGATGATGATGCTGGGATGGTGTTGGAGATGATGAATATGAAGTTGACAAATTGTGAAGTTTCCATTTAAAGTGGAAATGGTTTGGTCTCTTTTTTCTTTTTCTTTTTAAAGGAGAGTGGAGTTCCACTCAATATTTCATGTTTGTTGATGCTTTATTAGACAGACACAAATATAGAAAGGAAGACAGTGAAATAGGAGGAAGGATGTCGATGGAGATTGGACACCAGTTTTTGGTGGGGAGGAATATGTGTCTTTCTGGTCTCTTCTTGACACACTGCAGATGAAAATGTGTAACAGTATAATTTTAAACCATCCCCTCGCCCATACCCGGGTGCGATCCAGGGACCTTCTGCACACATCAACAACAGTCACCCTCGAAGCGTCTTTACCCATCGCTCCACAAAAGCCGCGGCCCTTGCAGAGCACTACTTCAATGTCTAAGAGCAAGTGACGTCACCGATTGAAACGCTTTTTAGCGCACACCGCTAACTAAGCTAGCCGTTTCACATCCGTTACACTCACCCCCCTTTTGACCTTCCTCCTTTTCCGCAGCAACCAGTGATCCAGGTCAACAGCATCAATGTAAAAGTATAATTTTAGACCATCCCCTCGACCATAACCGGGCGCGAACCAGGGACCTTCTGCACACATCAACAACAGTCAGCCTCGAAGTGTCGTTACCCATCGCTCCACAAAAGCCACGGCCCTTGCAGAGCAAGGGGAACCACTACTTCAAGGTCTCAGAGCATGTGACGTCACCGATTGAAACGCTATTTAGCGCACACCGCTAACTAAGCTAGCCGTTTCACATCCGTTACAAATGCATAAGATGTTATCGCTGCTTGATAAGTCTATACTCAATAGTCTTGACATCTAAAAAAACAACCATGGTGCTCCACTGTATGTGAATACATGGTGCTCCACTGTACGTGAATACATGGTGCTCCACTGTATGTGAATACATGGCTAGATCATTCCATTGGTACTCACACATAGAAAGCCATGTGAAACGTGTGTGACCTGTTCCTCATATCGTCAATAAGGGGTGATATTAATCAGTCTTAGAGCAAATCTGATCTTGACCTTTTGGGTCACATGACTTATGGGGGTTGTAACTGGCTGAGACAAAGATGTCCTCTCTCCAACGCATGATGATGACCTAACATCAGAGATATCATATCAGACGTTCAAAGCAGCGGTGGCTCCTGATTGGCTGAGTACCTGGGGACACGGGATGGTCAACAAAGCAGCATGACAAAAATATGATGGCAAGGTTTCGAACTACCGGTAATTTCTTTGAGAAGATATATATAGCAATATGTGCATTTGAACAACTGCATAAATACACCTATTTCACTTTTGCATGTCAAAAACCGAATGACCACTGCTACACATGCTGCCACTGTTTTCAACAGATTATATTATACTATTTAGAACGAGCAGCCAGTTTATGAACGAGCGAGTACACCAGAGAAAACGGTCGTCACAAGTTACCACAGCTACAAAGTCATAAAGCCTTCCTATTTCTACAATTTATCTTCCTAAAATACGATTTTAAATCTAAAATGAATCACTCTGCTAACCTTATTCACCAAAAAGCAAAGTTTTGTTTTCAAGATTCTTACTAAATAGCCTATTTTAATTTGTGGCTGTGGTAACTAGTGGAAACCAGGGATAACACAAAAAGCTTGCAGATGCAATAAGTGAAAACATGTGATCTAACTGGGGCTAGCTAGCTAACTTAATGTCACAAAGCATGATCTAACTGGGGATAGCTAGCTAACATAATGTCACAAAGCATGATCTAACTGGGGCTAGCTAGCTAACATAATGTCACAAAGCATGATCTAACTGGGGATAGCTAGCTAACATAATGTCACAAAGCATGATCTAACTGGGGATAGCTAGCTAACATAATGTCACAAAGCATGATCTAACTGGGGCTAGCTAGCTAACATAATGTCACAAAGCATGATCTAACTGGGGATAGCTAGCTAACATAATGTCACAAAGCATGATCTAACTGGGGATAGCTAGCTAACATAAAGTCACAAAGAATGATACGCAAGCTTCATATTTCCAGGTTAGTCAGATATTACTTTAGAATGCCAATTTCAAGACTAACTATCTAGCTGTTTATCAAAGGTGGATAACTGGTTAATTTGACTCAAAAAATCTGCCACATTATTTCTCAATGTTTCTTAAAATTACAAAATGAAGGAAGGAAAGTGAAGGAAAAGCAGCCAACAAGTGCTCAACATATGTGGGAATTCCTTCAAGACTGTTGGAAAAGCATTCCAGGTGAAGCTTGTTGAGAGAATGCCAATAGTGTGCAAAGATGGCATCAAGGCAAAGGGTGGCTACTTTGAAGAATCTCAAATATAAAATATATTTTGATTCTATATGTGTTATTTCATAGTGTAGTTGTCTTCACTATTATTCTACAATGTAGAAAATAGTACAAATAAAGAAAAATCCTTGAATGAGTAGGTGTGTCCAAACGTTTGACGGGTACTGTATACGTATATTTTCCCAGTGTTGGCCGGGGTAGGCTGTCATTGTAAATAGGAATTTGTTCTTAACCGACTTGCCATGTTAAATAAAAATAAATAAGTGTCACTTAGATATAGGACAGACACTTCAGAACAAACTTCCTTTTGATTTTTTGGGTGACTATCTGTTACTCAATGTATTTGAATCGGCTAATAACAGTAAAATCCACAATTATTTTGTATCTATTTGTATTATTTTATATATACTTCAAGGTGTCTTAACATTCAAAATCAAATAGCTAAATGATCCTTCATATGACCTTCTTCAAGGTCATACCCTTATGGGTTAATGGAT
The DNA here is from genome assembly GCF_036934945.1 of Oncorhynchus masou masou. Classification (NCBI taxonomy): domain Eukaryota; kingdom Metazoa; phylum Chordata; class Actinopteri; order Salmoniformes; family Salmonidae; genus Oncorhynchus; species Oncorhynchus masou. The sequence goes on from NC_088232.1 coordinate 47,769,076, forward strand.
ACCTGGCATCCTGTTACCTGACAAATGGACACAAGTACACCAATTTCAACATCAACTATAATGAAAGTTAAGAGCAGACAGAGGCAGCATACATGAGTTCTACACACACGACATGACAAGTAAGCCACCATGACACCATCTCCCTAACTGCTAGCTGTCGGGGCAGGCCAACACTGAGTACTGGACTGTCCACTTGTCTGAAACATCTTTACCAATTCACACTTTTGGACATTTACTTTTGCTTTGTGGACGTAATGGGTCATGGGTCTCCCATGACTGTGGGCCTGCTGTGTGCAGAATAATGGAGATGGGGTTCATCTGTCACTGAAATGGAAGGACAAAATATTGGACATCACTTTGAAAGCATTTGATTTATCAAGCTAGTATTTCGTTTTGACACTTTCTTGATGTTTTGAACTGCATTTTTCAGTAATTTTAATTGTTGATATGGAAATTCTCTTTTAACCTTACAAATTATGTGTTTAATAATATTTCACATAATAATATTATGTGTTTGCGTGTGCCGAACATTGGAAGAATTGTAAATGCATTGTGAAAGAGTATAGACAGGATGGTTGTTTAGCAACAAAACTGATGTGTGTGCAACTATGGGGCAAAATAGATGCCATTGGCTTAGACTTTTGACAACATGTAAGCTATAATGTCTCCAAATGTTTATTGAAAACAAATACATTTGCACAATGTGCACTTGTTGTCTCTCAAATACATTGTCACAGTTGTTGGTTAGCCACTGAAGCTAGCGAATTTGAGTCATATTAGCATAGACATGACATCATTCTTGTCATCGATGCTAGCTAGCTGACCGTTCAGAATCATAACAATGCACACATTCTGGCCTCATAGATGCGCATGCATCATTTTTTGTGATGTTAGCCAACCCGTCTATGAAATGTGAGTTGCGAATTATTCATATCAAAGTCCATATACTGTATATTGGTATTTTAGTGTAACTGTGAATGCTACTTCGGTCGATGGCTGAGCTGATTTGATTAACGTGTAATTTGGTCAGATTAAATTTAAATATTCCACCATCGGAAACTATCACTTGTGCATCTTGGCGACATTGGTATTTACATTTGGTGAAAATTGTTTGTCGATTTTGGTTCATAACCTTTGTCACTCTGGTTTTTGGTGCTATCTGTTGTATGGAGAACTTGGGCTTCATCAAGGTTTATTTGTGAGTAAAGCTGGCTTTGATAATAGCCAGTGTTTACCCAGCTACCGACCTCACTGTACGTCACTGCCTTAACCCACAGAGTGGGGATAAGTGGGCAATTTTAGCAGCCCGCCTTCAACACCAACGAGCACAGTCAGAGTTCAGCAGTGAGAGGATATGAGGAGTGAGCGTGACAAATGGAGAGAAATTGTGTGAGGGAAAGAGAATGTTGGGGGCAGATGGGAAGAGAGAACCAAAACTAATCAACTGTGTTGGGGAGTGGTGAACTACATGTAATTAAACTAGAAATGTAATTGCAGTAGCTTGGTGGAAGTTGAACTAAATTCTAATCTTGAAGGTGTTTTCAGTAGTTTATTTATTTTTTGACATGTAGCGGTGTAGCTAATTACTGGAACTACAAACTGCATTTTTTGCAAAAATAAAATATGGGTGAAGTAGGCAAGAATTTCCTCGGCATCAGACCTGCCCAATTCTCACTAGAAATATTGTTTATGTGTTTAATAAGCTAAATGACATAACCTGTTAACATCTGACTGCAGAGTGATCTGTTCTTGCAATGTGTAGTCTATGAACTCTATGAACTCAGTTTTAGATGTGATGAGAAGTAACCGACTAGATATCCCCCTTTCCCTTCCTTTCCCTAAACTACGTTTTTCTTAAAGGTAGCTTTAGTGTAGTTTAACTTCTTCCAGTGTGAAGTAATTGGTATCATTTGAAAAGTATTCAGACCCCTTGTAACGGCGTTCTTCGTTTGTCGAAAGAGAGTCGGACCGAAATGTTGGTTACTCATGTTTTTTAATGAAACAAATGACGATTACATGAAAATACTGAGACAAATACAAAACAACAAAACGGAACGTGAAACCTAAGTACAGCCTATCTGGTGAAACTACACAGAGACAGGAACAATCACCCACGAAATACACAGTGAAACCCAGGCTACCTAAATACGGTTCCCCATCAGAGACAACAAGAATCACCTGACTCTGATTGAGAACCGCCTCAGGCAGCCAAACCTAAACTAAACACACCCCTAATCAACCACAATCCCAATGCCTACAAAAACCCCAATACGACAACACAATAACATAAACCCATGTCACACCCTGGCCTGACCAACTAATTAACTAAAACACAAAATACTAAGACCAAGGCGTGACACCCCTTCACTTTTTCCACATTTTGTTACATTACAGCCTTATTTTAAAATGCATTAAATTACATTTTCTCCTATTCAATCTACACACAATACCTCATAATGACAAAGCAAAAACAGTTTTTTAGATTTGTTTGCAAATGTATGAAAAAATAAAAAATAAATACCTTATTTACATAAGTATTCAGACCCTTTGCTATGATACTTTAAATTGAGCTCTGGTGCATCCTGTTTCCATTGATCATCCTTGAGATGTTTATACAACTTGATTGGAGTCCACCGGTGGTAAATTCAAATGATTGGACATGAAATCGAAAGGCGCACACCTGTCTATATAAGGTCCCACAGTTGACAGTGCATGTCAGAGCAAAAACCAAGCCATGAGGTTGAAGGAATTGTCCATAGTGCTCCGAGACATGATTGTGTCGAGGCACAGATCTGGGGAAGGGTACCAAAAAATGTCTGCAGCATTGATGGTCCCCAAGAACACAATGGTCTCCATCATTCTTAAATGGAAGAGGTTTGGAACCACCAGGATTCTTCCTAGAGCTGGCCGCACAGCCAAACTGAGCAATTGGGAGAGAAGGGCCCTGGTCAGGGAGGTGACCAAGAACCAGATGGTCACTCTGACAGAGCTCCAGAGATCCTCTGTGGAGATGGGAGAACCTTACAGAAGGACAACCATTTCTGAAGCACTCCATCAATCAGGCCTTTATGGTAGAGTGGCCAGACGGAAGCCACCCCTCAGTAAAAGGCACATAACAGCCTGCTTGGAGTTTGCCAAAAGGCAACTAAAGGATTCTCAGACCATGAGAAACAAGTTTCCCTGGTCTGATGATACCAAGATTGAACTCTTTGGCCTGAATGCCAAGTGTCACATCCGGAGGAAACCTGGCCCCATCCCAACGGTGAAGCATGGTGGTGGCAGCATCATGCTGTGGGGATGTTTTCCAGTGGCAGGGAATGGGAGACTAGTCAGGATTGGGGGAAAGATATACAGAGCAAAGTACAGAGATATCCTTGATGAAAACCTGCTCCAGAGCGCTCAGGACCTCAGATTGGTGTGAAGGTTTACCTTCCAACAGGACAACGACCCTAAGCACACCCCACCAAGACAACGCAGGAGTGGTTTCAGTTCTCTGAATTTCCTTGAGTAGCCCAGCCAGAACCCGGACTTGAACCCGATCGAACATCTCTGGAGAGACCTGAAAATAGCTGTGCATCAACGGACCCCATGCAACCTGACAGAGCTTGAGAGGATCTGCAGAGAAGAATGGGAAAAACTCCCCAAATACAGGTTGTGCCAATCTTGCAGCATCATACCCAAGAAGACTCAACACTCTAATCATTGCCTATGGTGCCTCAACAACGTACTGAGTAAAGAGTTTCCCCCTCATCAATCTACACACAATACCCCATGATAACAAAGCAAAAACTGGTATTATTTTATTTTTGCAAATGTTTTACAAATATGAAACAAAATAAGTCAAAAGTCTGGCTACTTTCAGAATGCACTGTATATTTTCCGAGTAGCTTCTCAACACTGAAAATCAAGCAGTCAGAAAAGTGCTTTGCTACCGTAAACAAAGGAGGGATACTCTAGCAGGAGTAGATTAGTATCAAAAGAAGCAAAGCCAGAGGAAATTACAACTAAGGGAGACGGTTGGCGTGGAGAGGTTTTAGCATATAGAGATACCCTTTTGTTTCTCTAGTCATGCATTCATACAGTGTTTTACATCGAATGCCCACCAGTGTGATTTGACATACAGTGTACAAAGTAGCTATGACAGTCGAAACGCTGAGGGACACAGGGGGAAATTAGCCTACCTCTGTGTGGATAAACCAGTAATACAGAGATGGAGGTATGCAAGCTATAGAACCACACTTCCACTTTCAACACAGGAGGAGGAATTGACCTGGGATTGGTTTACATTTGGATTGTGGAAGTCTGGGAGGAGGCTGGTCATTGTGAATGTATTAGGACGTACCAGGACAATATATAATTGGACAAAATGTTTTTTTAACAGATCATGCCTTGCATTGATGGATAGTGTAGGCACTAGGTTTTGTACACAGTCTGGGAATATTCAACAAATATAATCCAGAAAGCCAGAAGCAGAATGTGAAAACCAGAAAACATTTTAAGATCGCACCGCATTAATAAAAACAGGAAGTAGGATTGCTGCATTTTAGCATCTTTGGAAACATAGATGCAGGAGACAACTTTTATGTATACACTTACCACACCATGTATTGTCAGCAATCCTAAACCTCACTGACATCTCATCATCACTAATCGACCAAACCAATTATATGATATTACACATGTACAGATGAAAAGAGGTAAGGCTGTGGCTACATATGAGAACACCAAACCTCTGTATTTTTTTCTTTAACCTTCTCCAATTAAAAGTTACACAAAAGAATTGAGGGGTGGGGGAGGTTGGGGACTCAACTTACTGTTGAGTTAGAATAGTAGAATACACAAAGTGCAATTTCGGTTGTGCAATTTCAATTTTTGGTTGCAGCAGTTTCTGTCTTGTTATACGTTACTCACTGACAGTCAATTAACCTATGCAGTTTTAAAAATGTAGTAAATTAGTCTGGCAAAAAGTGTAGAATTGCAGGAAATTTGCTGTAAAACGTCCCCCAAAAATGTCTGTAAGCAATTTGTTCATAAACATAATGTTAATGTTTGTTAATAAAACATTTGTTAATAAAAATTATTTTTCAGCTCACAGATCCCTCACCATTTTCAAGCATGTGGTGGCTACATCATGTTATGGGTAGGCTTGTCATTGACAAGTACTAGGCAGTTTTTTAGGAGAAAAAGAAACACAATAGACCTAAGCACAGGCAAAATCTTCAAGGAAAACCTGGTGCAGTCTGCTTTCCTCCAGACACTGAGAGGCAAATTCACCTTTCAGCAGGACAATAACCTAAAACACAAGGCCAAATCTATACTAGAGTTGCTTACCAAGACAACATTGAATGTTCCTGAGTGGCCTAGTTACTGTTTTGACATAAATTGGCTTAAAATCAATGGTTAGATTTGAAAATGGCTGTCAAGGAATATTCAACAACCAACTTGATACACCTTGTATCATGACACAAGGCGAGACCCAGATGCCGACACAGGAGACAGCTGGTTGGAGTCTTACAATGTTTATTAATCTAAAAGGAGGAGGCAAGAGAATGGTCGTGGACAGGCAAAAGGCCAAAACCAGATCAGAGTCCAGGAGGTACAGAGTAGCAGACAGGCTCGTGGTCAAGGCAGGCAGAATGGTCAGGCAGGCAGGAACAGAGTCCAAAAACAGGCAAGGGTCAAAACCTGGGAGGACTAGAAAAAGGAGAATAGCAAAAATCAGGAGAATGGGAAAACCGCTGGTTGACTTGGAAAACATACAAGATGAATTGGCACAGAGAGACAGGAAACACAAGGATAAATACACTGGGGAAAATCAGCGACACCTGGAGGGGGTGGAGACAATCACAAGGACAGGTGAAACAGATCAGGGCGTGACACCTTGAATAATTTAAAAAGGATAATGGACAATTATTGTACAATCCAAGTGTGCAAAACTCTTAGAGACTTACCCAGAAAGATTCACAGCTGAAATCGCTGCCAAAATTGATTCTAAAATGTATTGACTCAGGGGGTTGAATATATATCCAATCAAGATATATTTTATTTTTCATTATCTTTTAACAAATGTTAGAATTTTTCTTCCACTTTGACATTACAGAGTATTTTGTGTAGACCGTTGACAAAATATTTCAATGAAATCCATTTGAAACCCTCTTTGCAAAACAACAAACTGCAAAAAAAGGGTGTGAATACTTTCTGAAGGCACTGGAGGTCGTGTTCATTAGCCACCAAACGGAAGAACGTGGACTGAAACATGGAGGGACTACCTGAACTTGTCCAATAAGAAACGCTTGCTTTTTTTATTTGAATATGACCCTGGTGAACGTTATGCTAACGTTAGCCTAACAGAATCCACCAGCATCAAGAGAAATGAAGACGACGCCCCTGGTGTCAATAACCCAACGCTTAAGTGAGACAAAGCAGGTTCTCCAGCCACTCAAAAATGCCATTATCTTATTGCCGCTACATCGAGAACATGCTGTCCTTGCATGCTGTCCTGCCTTTATTCACAGGTAAACAAATGATTAACAGTCCCTTAAGGTCCAATATCGATCCCCCATTCTCAAAGATTTGTTACAGCAAATTTAGTTTCTAAAGGTATTGAGGATTTAAGAGTTCAGGTATTTCTATTGAGTTTCTTTAGTTATCCTTCCAAATCACATATCAAAACCCGTTAACTCAGAACCTAAATCTGATTCATATAAAACCTCCAGAAATCTTTTCTCCCTAGTTGGATATGTAAAGTCTCCATTGTTTCATGTATGCAGCTTGCGATTCCGACAACAACCGTAGCTTTTTAACACAGACTTCAAACTTTCACAGTGTAACTTAGACAACAGCACAGTGACAGCTATATATTCCTCTGTCCTTTGGTAAATGTAAAAACTCATTTCCATTGTCCCTTATTTTCACACAAGGTGACAGCTTGGCATGTCAACTGCGAGCAGATTGAGAGTTGATTGTGATTTTTCCAAAGGCACAATGGGTGAACGCTTTCATTGTGTTCTCCTTGCAAAATTGCTGAAAAGCAGTTAAAATATATGTTCTATTCTATCCCTGAAGCCTACAAATAATCCTATCTTCTCACCATTCTTACCAAATCTATTGAGTACTTTTAAACATTTGTCAAGATATCAGCACTATTTTCTAGTGGAGCTGAGTTAGAATAAAACATTTTTTTTTTTGCGAGAAATCAATAAAAACTAGTTCCTGTTATTCCAAATCAGTTTTTATAAAATATGCATCTACTGTTAAGTATTGGTGGATGACAGTAGGCCATGAAAGCGCAAAGGTTAATCTATGGTGATTGCGGTGCATTTGTTATTGAGAGAGAGATGCAGGTGGTGGTGTTACATCCATGAAGAGACTGTCACAGAGTCACGGCACTGTGGTTTCATTGTTCCACAGGTGATCATTAGTTCCCAATATGGAGTCTATTCATCCTCCCAGTGAAAAATAACTATTGTCTTCCAACCCAGGACCAGGTTCTGTTGCCCTGTCAATATGGTTATAGCAGTAAAATGAAAATCTGGTTAGTTGAATGTGTTGCATCTCCCTGCGAGGCATCTCTTTCATCGAGAAACAACGACATGGTATCATTTGAATATGTCAAACAATTGTGCTATTTAACCTTTGTAGTTATATGTCACCTATGCTGACATATTAGTTACATGTCACTTACACAGTATTTACTCTGAAAGAATAGTTCAGATTCTGCTCCTAACCTCGTTTCTTTGTACTCTATTGTTTTTCTGCCAGTGCCTCTTAAAATTCGACTAAATTAAAGATTATCAGAATGAAATGGAACAAGACTTTTCTATGATTGTTTACAGAGCTTCACATGTCCCTAGCGAGAGAAGTGTCAGTGAGTATAACAGGCATTCGCTTTAATCGGCGCAGCGTCTCTAAGCTGATACACACACACACACACACAGCACATTATCTTTGTATGACGATAGTAATTGTACTTTGCAATGCTCCCCTCCTATCTTTCTTCAGTCTTCCCTTGTGGATTTGGAATACTCACAAACTGTCACCACGTACCCCAACTCTGTGTTCATATTACTTTTCATATGATTCTTCCACCTCTCCCAGGACAGATGTCTGACCTATCGGGTACCCCACTGTAAAAATTCCCCTCAATTGTATATATGAGACATGAATGGATGTATTCCGTTTTCACCCAATAGCTAGTGTCTGCTGTTGACCACATAGATAGATGCCTACAGTAACCGTAAAAGACGGATCTGATATAAGCCAATGCATTTCACAATATACAGTATATGTGTGCCATTTAGTAACACAGTAACATTGAATATTATTCTGGAGAGAGCTAGGTCATGAGCGGTAGAGCTGTAGAGCGTGGGAGGGCTACATCAATAACCCAGTGGGAAAGAGAGAGGTGACAGTGTTGTTCCTCATCGGGCTGGAATGTTCCCCCACCCCGGGGGGCTTGCTCTCTTCCCTGTACCCGTTGCGCTTGACCGACCAAGCGGAGCCGCCACTCTTCCACGTGCCCTCTGGTACCATCCCCTGTGTCACTGCATGGAGAGGGGACAGGGTTGGATATGGGGGTAAAGGGAAGATGACCCCATTTCTCTAGCTACACGGTAGGAGTCTCAAACCCTACAGAATAAACACAGTACTTTACATCTGATTCACTATCTGGGAGGGAAAACACATAGAACATGACTGGTGGGCCCAGTGGCTCATGGGTAACTGAACTTGTTTTCAATCCAAAATGAAAGAGCCTATTTTGGTGATGCGAGTAAGGCTATATTGTAAACGTGGTTGAACTGTGCTATTCTTTTTTCAAATCACTTATCACGGGCATTTAGGTAATACAACCCACTCACACATTCTGTACATTAGTGATGTCATAGGGTGTTCTGTTGCCATGGTGCATGTTGCATCAGTCACCGTGGGAGATTTTCCGAGAAACACAGAGGAATTGTCAAACAACATGATGTACAGTTGTGTTTTAGGCAAATAACCTGGCAAATGTTCCTCTGTCTTTACTCTAGTTTGGAAGTCCTGAAAGTGTCCCAAAAATGTGCCAATGTTAATTTAACAGTGTGGAGAGCCCTTATTAGAGTGGGCAAGCTAGTTTTGCGTGGCCCAGTCACCCGGCTGTTGCCCGGGTGGGAGGAGTCGGCACATTATTAGCAATTTAATAGCCCAACGAATGCCCTGCTCAAAACTGACGGTTAGGCCAGCTATGAGGAATGGTGTTGAAAACAAAACAACGAAATGCATGTGGTGGATACAAACTAACCGCTAATCATTGATTAAAACTTCTTTGGGAGAGGGGACAGTATTTTCACTTTTGGATGAATAGCGTGCCCAGAGTAAACTACCTCCTACTCTGTCCCAGATGCTAATATATGCATATTATTAGTAGTATTGGATAGACAACACACTGAAGTTTCTAAAACTGTTTGAATGATGTCTGTGAGTATAACAGAACTCATATGGCAGGCAAAAACCTGAGAAATAATCCAAACAGGAAGTGGGAAATCTGAGGTTTGTAGTTTTTGAACTCAGCCCCTATAGAGTACACAGTGGGATATGGGTCATTTTGCACTTCCTAAGGCTTCCACTAGATGTAAACCGTCTTTAGAACGTTGTTTCAGGCTTCTACTGTGAAGGGGGGCCGGATGAGAGCTGTTTGACTAAGGGGTCTGGCAGCAGCCTCGTTCTCAGTCACGCGCATTTCACATGAGAGAGAGCTCTCGTTCCATTGCTTTTCTACAGACAATGGAATTCTCCGGTTTGAACATTATTGAACATTTATGATAAAAACATCCTAAAGATTGATTCTATACTTAGTTTGACAAGTTTCTACGGCCTGCAATATAACTTTTTGAACTTTTCGTCCGACTGGACCTGAACGAGCGTTTGGATACCAAACACCCTAACAAAAGAAGCTTTATGGAACAAATTAAACATTTATTGTCGAACTGGAATTCCTGGGAGTGCATTCTGATGAAGATCATCAAAGGTAAGTGAATATTTATAATGCTATTTCTGACTAATGTTGACTGCGTGAAACGGCTAGCTTAGTTAGCGGTGGTGCGCTAAATAGTGTTTCAATCGGTGACGTCACTTGCTCTGAGACCTTGAAGTTGTGGTTCCCCTTGCACTGCAAGGGCCGCGGCTTTTGTGGAGCGATGGGTAACGATGCTTCGTGGGTGACTGTTGTTGATGTGTGCAGAAGGTCCCTGGTTCGCGCCCGGGTATGGGCGAGGGGACGGTCTAAAGTTATACTGTTACATGCGCAACATGGCGGATATGTATTTGCACTGTTTTGGGCTCTGAGCGCAGTACTCAGATTATGCTTTTTCTGGGCATGGCTCTGGGCCATGGATCATCACTGGAGGCTCCGGGCCATGGATCATCAATGGAGGCTCCGGGCCATGGATCATCACTGGAGGCCTTGAAGTGGTAAGTGTTCATGATTTTTAATGATCAAAAAACACTCGAACAAAATAACAAAGAGAAAAACGAACAGTTCTGTAAGGCAAATGAACTATACAGAAAACAACTACCCACAAAACACAGGTACACGTTGTCTCTGAGTCCCAATCAGAGACAACGATGGACAGCTGCCTCTGATTGGGAACCACACTGGCCCAAAAACAAATAAACAGAAAACATAGACATAAAGAAACTAGAATGCCGACCTTAGTCACACCCTGGCCTAACCAAAATAGAGAATAAAAGCCTCTCTATGGCCAGAGCTGGACAGTTACGTCCTGCAATTCTTATGATATGTTACCAATTCCAATTCGTACAATATGTTATGAATTTGTAAGTGCTTAAAATCCTGTTCAATTTATTAGTAGTAGAGTTGAAAGAATATGTACTTTATGTACAATAGTACATCAAGAGTATCAAATCAAATTGTATTTGTCACATGCGTCAAATACATCAGGTGTGGACTTTACCATGAAATGCTTACTTACGAGCCCTTTCCCAAAAATAAAAGTACAACTTAGTGTGGTGAGTCTGATAAATACAGAGCAATAAATGAGCCTTATATTATATATATGAGCACCTGGCAGATCGGTAAACATGGTATTGATTTTATGTCTCCTCAACTAAGCACACAGCTTTTTCATTCCTTTTATTTCACACCATAAACGTTTATGGCATTTTATATCTCAGTAACATGTCAATCAGGCCTTTAGCACCTATCATACATTTGTCAATCACATCAATCCGACATTAAACTGAGACTCTGGAGAGATGTTTATGACATTATGAGCAACGCTGAAACAGGAAGTAAGAGTTCATACTGTACCATTCATTCTGCAAATATTGACTGTATGAACTAAGCAAGCAAAAACGAGGCATTGCATTTTTCCTATCTAGCAGTACGAGCGTAGGATCAAGGAATATTTTTTTTCTAGAGCTCGATCTTGCTACGTTTTCATTGCCTAAGTGCAAAAATAATTGATCTCTACAAACAACCTATTTATAATAAGTCAATTTGAGGCTCCCAGAAGAGTTTTGTGCACATGCTAATGATTTCATTTTTTTTTACTCTGTGAAACAAATTGGAAGTCTGAAGAAGCGAAAGAAGCGGGGAGAGAAACGTGGTGGTTTGTGGAGTAAATTATACGTGGAGTAGCAGTAAATTATACGTGGAGTAGCAGTAAATTATACGTGGAGTAGCAGTAAATTATACGTGGAGTAGCAGTAAATTATACATGGAGTAGCAGTAAATTATACGTGGAGTAGCAGTAAATTATACGTGGAGTAGCAGTAAATTATACGTGGAGTAGTAGTAAATTATACGTGGAGTAGCAGTAAATTATAAGGGAAACAGATGTCAAAATGTGCACCACGTGGAGTCGTCCAAATGAACAATGCTTATGGAGGGGGAAAATGCCACCGGATTCACCAAACCATGAAACAACGAGCACATTTATTACCCTCCCACATATCATTTTGGGGATTTGTATCTGCTAAATGCTTATTGATGTGTTCTGAGTTTGTGTTCGACGTTGCTACAGTAGTTTTCATTTCCCTTCCATTTGACTTTGGGTTGTTGAGCCATGCACTTTAAGTCAACAACTGGACTGTTCATTATGAGTTCATAAGTCAAACATTTGAATAGGTGCAAAACATGGTCAGTGAGCCATCCGTGATGGCATACATGAACCTTACACTCAGTAAACTGTACAGTATGGTTATACATACAGTATGATTATAACCGCAATGCTTGATGATGCGTGTAGCTTTCTCCTTACATTTCACTGCCTGTCTCTCAGTAGCAGTCATAGAGGCCCACCTGCAGAGTGAGGCTTGTACTGTAGCACCGAGTGGGTCACACATAGTCAGATAAAGGGGCTGTAATGATACTGTGACATGTCCCTAGCTAGCCACCAGTACTTGTTAAGCTGTTATTGGAGCTGCCAGCCTAATGCAGTTGTTATTTATCACCCTTCTCAGCTTTGTTTACGTTCGCCCCCAACTCACGCCAACGGCAGACAGCGTCATTCCTCTCTTTTTTACCATTCTAAAACTTTGACGGGGCATCAAAGATAACAAAACTGCAACGTATCATCGGGGGGGGGCTTGAGGGAGGGAAGAAAAGAGAGGATTAATATTTGCTTGTAAATTTGTCTAGCGAGCCTCTTCCTTGCGTGCTAAACCTGGGCCCCCAGCACCACGATGAGGCATCTTCTCTCTCTAATTGAAATTCAGTTTGGATCCTTACAGGCGAATACCCATGTATACTGAATACATGCCACCCTTGTATTGTTAGTGGAAAATTCAGACCCCATGGAGAAAAGTAGGCGAGGATGAAGCAAAGAAAACAATCTGAACAGATGTGAATTTATGCTAAGCCACATCTGCCTCACAAAACTCCTTAGACTACCTCCTCGTGAGGCATCGCGCACATCAGCTTTATGAATTTAACAGTATGGAAAGAAAGAGGCGAGGGCTTTCTGTTCTGTTTGCGGTGGTGAATATTATTTATTAGTTCAATAAAAGTTCCACTATCCCCAGCCTTCCTGTCCCCATCTGTGATAATGACAGCTTAAATATTCAGGGCTGTGGAGTCATAAAATAAAAAAGAATAAAAAAATGTAAAAAAATGAGTAAAACCCCCTCTCTGCTCTTTTTTCTGCAAGGCTCTTTGAGTTGAAAGCGCTCCTGCATTTTAATTGCATTTTAAGCGCTCCTGCAACTCTTTGGCTCAGCTCCATAGAAACACAGGGTACACTCTATCTCTGTACACACACACACACACACACACACACACACACACACACACACACACACACACACACACACACACACACACACACACACACACACACACACACACACACACACACACACACACACACACACACACACACACACACTATATAATGAGAGAAATAACAACAATTTACTGTAAAAAAAAAATGTACTGTCGTATCAGCATGTACATTAATTGTACCAGTGGAGGCTGCTGAGGGGAGGACAGTTCATAGTAATGGCTGAAATGGGGTCAATAGAATGATATCAACCACATGGAAACCGCGTTTGATACCATTCCATTGACTCCATTCCAGCCATTACTATGAAACATCCTCCTCTCAACAGCCTCCACTGAATTACTCCCGAGTATATTGTTCAACGTACTAATTACTGTAAGGAAAACCGATCGCAGTGTAGGTTGCCACAGAGCTCCAAAAAAAGGTTCTCTGTGAACTATTAGGAGACTTTGTATGAGGTCCCTGCCAATCCAAATGTAATACACCATAATTAGTTTCAATATCAAGGAAGTACCTCAAGTGTGGAGTTGTAGGATTTGAACATTATTCTTCTCCAACGCGTTAGCTTTCTGAGAAGAGACCTTGCTGATCAAAAGGGATCATATTTGGAGACAATATGAGGTTACAGAGTAAAAAATAAGGGGAAAAGGGATACCTAGTCAGTCATACAACTGTATGCATTCAACTGAAATGTCTCTTCCACATTTAACCCAACGTCATTTAACCCAACCTATGAATCAGAGAGGTGCCTTAATCGTAGGAGTGCTGATCTAGGATCAGGTCCTCTCTGTATATATAATGTTATTCACAATGAATAGCTAAAAGGCACAACTCATCCTATAACAGACCCAGATCCATCTCTCAGAGTGATTGCCAGTCCATCACTATGTCTAATGGTTTTGACTTGTTTGTCAGGGCAACCATCACTTCTTCATGTTTCCAGCAGTTCTCCAGCCTCTCTCTGCCCGATTAATAGACTTCTCTGTTTTTGTCTCTCTCTCTCTTTGTTACTTTCTCTCACATATGTTCTCCACTTACTTTATCTCTCTTCTTCACTCCATCTCTTTCTCTTCACTCCATCTGATTTTCCACTCTCTCTCCTCCCCCAACTTTTTTCCCTCATAGGTACCTCTTTCTGACCTGCCTTTCTGCTCCAACTCTGCCTCTCTCTCTCTCTTTCTCCCTCCATATGTATGAATCAACCCGCTGTGCCCGATTGATTCCCAGAATGTGAAAAATCATATTTATTTCTCTCCTTTAGCAAATAGAATTAGGTCCTGACCATTCCACTGGATTTAATTGTTTGCCCATGGTAGCAAATTACAATTTACATTTTTATAGTTTTTCAAGTTAATTAGCCTGCTCACCCAGCCAGACCTGTCCTGTTTATACTTCCTCCTGTCACTTCCCTTCCCCTCTCAATTCAATTCAATTCAATTCAAGGGCTTTATTGGCATGGGAAACATGTGTTAACATTGCCAAAGCAATTGAGGTAGATAATATATAAAGTGAATATATAAAGTGAAATAAACAATAAAAATTAACAGTAAACATCACACATACAGAAGTTTCAAAACAATAAAGACATTACAAATGTCATATTATATATATATATATATATACAGTGTTTTAACAATGTACAAATGGTAAAGGACACAAGATAAAATAAATAAGCATAAATATGGGTTGTATTTACAATAGTGTTTGTTCTTCACTGGTTGCCCTTTTCTCGTGGCAACAGGTCACAAATCTTGCTGCCAAATCCTAATTGGTATGTTGAAATTTATGTTCCTTTTGATGGCATAGAATGCCCTTCTTGCCTTGTCTCTTAGATCGTTCACAGCTTTGTGGAAGTTACCTGTGGTGCTGATGTTTAGGCCAAGGTATGTATAGTTTTTTGTGTGCTCGAGGGCAACAGTGTCTAGATGGAATTTGTATTTGTGGTCTTGGTGACTGGATCTTTTTTGGAACACTATTACTTTGGTCTGACTGAGATTTACTGTCAGGGCCCAGGTCTGACAGAATCTGTGCATAAGATCTAGGTGCTGCTGTAGGCCCTCCTTGGTTGGTGACAGAAGCACCAGATCATCAGCAAACAGCAGACATTTGACTTCGGATTCAGTAGGGTGAGGCCGGGTGCTGCAGACTTTTCTAGTGCCCGCGCCAATTCGTTGATATATATGTTGAAGAAGGTGGGGCTTAAGCTGCATCCCTGTCTAACCCCATGACCCTGTGTGAAGAAATCTGTGTGTTTTTTGCCAATTTTAACTGCACACTTGTTGTTTGTGTACATGGATTTTATAATGTCGTATGTTTTACCCCCAACACCACTTTCCATCAGTTTGTATAGCAGACCCTCATGCCAAATTGAGTCGAAGGCTTTTTTGAAATCAACAAAGCATGAGAAGACTTTTGTCACGCTCTGGTCTATATTTATTATGTTTATCTTCATTTATTGGGTCAGGCCAGGGTGTGACATGGGTTTATTTGTGGTGTGTTTCGTCTTGGGGTTGTGTGGGGTGTATAGCATAGTCATTGGCTGCCTGAGGCGGTTCTCAATCAGAGTCAGGTGATTATCGTTGTCTCTGATTGGGAACCATATTTAGGTAGCCATATTCTTTGTGTGTTTCGTGGGTGATTGTCCTTAGTGTCCTTGTTCCTGTCTCTATGTTAGTTTACACTACTATAGGCTGTTTCGGTTTTCGTTACGTTCTTTTTGTTTTTGTAGTATTTGTATTTATTCGTGTTTTACGTTTTCATTAAACATGGATCGCAATCTACACGCTGCATTTTGCTCCGACTCTCTTTCGCCTACAGAAAACCGTTACAGAATCACCCACCACAAACGGACCAAGCAACGTGTCAACAGGCAGGTGCAGCAAAGAGAGGAATGGACATGGGAGGACGAATTGTTCGGAGAAGGACCCTGGGATCAGCCTGGAGAATATCGCTGCCCCAAAGAAGAACTGGAGGCGGCGAGAGCTGAGAGACGCTGGTATGAGGAGGCAGCGCGGCGACGCGGATGGAAGCCCGAGAGTCCGCCCCAAAAATTTATTGGGGAAGGGGCTCAGGGAGAGTGTGGCAGAGTCAGGAGTCAGACCTGAGCCCACTCTCCCTGTTTATCGTGAGGAGCCAAGGAGGAGACCAGAACTGGTGTTGGAGGTGAGCGAAGCAGAGACTGTGAAGGAGTTGTCAGTCTGCAAGGAGCTGTCAGTCTGCATGGAGCAGCCAGAGCTGTCAGTCTGCAAGAAGCCGCCAGAGCTGTCAGTCTACATGGAGCAGCCAGATCCGCCAGTCAGCATGGAGCAGCCAGATCCGTCAGTCAGCCAGACTCTTCCAGATCTGCCAGTCAGCCAGACTCCTCCAGATCTGCCAGTCAGCCAGACGCTTCCAGATCTGCCAGACGCTTCCAGATCTGCCAGTCAGCCAGACTCTTCCAGAACTGTCAACCAGCCAGGATCTGCAGGAGGGCTTCCTCTCAGTCCCGAGCTTCCTCTCAGTGCTGAGCTTCCCCTCAGTCCCGAGCTGCCCCTCTGTCCCGAGCTGCCCCTCTTTCCAGTGGGATTCTGGGTGAGGACTACTAGGCCATGGTCGGCGGCGAAGGTGGACTATCCTAGGACGCGAGGAGGGGGGACAAAGACATTTATAGAGGGGGTTCCACGTCCCGCGCCGGAGCTGGAGCCGCCACCATGGACAGACGCCCACCCGGACCTTCCCTATTGTTTTGATGTGTGTCCGGGAGTCCGCACCTTAGGGGGGGGTTCTGTCACGCCCTGGTCTATATTTATTATGTTTATCTTAATTTATTGGGTCAGGCCAGGGTGTGACATGGGTTTATTTGTGGTGTGTTTTGTCTTGGGGTTGTGTGGGGTGTATAGCATAATCATTGGCTGCCTGAGGCGGTTCTCAATCAGTCAGGTGATTATCGTTGTCTCTGATTGGGAACCATATTTAGGTAGCCATATTCTTTGTGTGTTTTGTGGGTGATTGTCCTTAGTGTTCTTGTTCCTGTCTCTATGTTAGTTTACACCACTATTGTCAGGACCCGGTTTCGAACCTGGGTCTCCGGAGTGAGAAACAGTCACTTAACCAACTGAGCCACGAATAGACAGCAGAACCCAGAAGATGAGGCAGACACAGCAGTACTTCTTTAATAAAGAAAAAATCCTAAAATACAAAAAATGGCAAATCCAAAAGGTGGTAGGTAAAACACAAAAAGACCTCAAAAGAAACTCACCAAAAATAAACAAAAACAAAAAACAGAATACCACAAGAACGTCACCCGGAATCGACAAGAGCACACAGAACACTAGGGCAGGGTGCTAACATACAAACACAGAGCACAGAACTGAGGGAAACAAAGGGTTTAAATACAATCAGGGGAAACGAGACACAGGTGCAAATAATAATGGGGATCAAGGGAAAAACATAGGGACAAAAAGCACAATGGGGGCATCTACTGACCAAAACCCGGAACAACCCTGGCCAAATCCTGACAGAATCCCCCCCCCTAGGAACGGCTCCTGACGTTCCTACCAGCTCTCCCAGGGTGGAGAACCCTGAACTGACGAATGAGGTCAGGGTCCAGGATGTCTTTGGCAGGAACCCAGGAGCACTCCTCAGGACCGTAGCCTTCCCAGTCCACCAGATACTGCCAGGACCGCTGCACCCGGCGGGAATCCAGTATCCGGTGGACGGTATAAGCCGGCTGGCCTCCAATGACACGATAGCGGAGGGGGAGGTCTGTCTGCCGGGACAAGGGGAGAAAAAACAACAGGTTTTAACAATGACACATGAAATGTGGGATTAATCTTAAGGGATCTGGGTAAGTGTAGGCGATAAGAAACTGGGTTAACTCTCCTGGCAACCTTGAAGGGACCGATGTATTTTTGGGACAGCTTGCGAGACTCCACCCGTAGAGGTAAGTCTCTTGTGGAGAGCCAGACTCTCTGGCCGGGCGCAGGGTAGGCCCGGGACGGCGACGTCTGTTGGCTTGTTGTTGATACCTCTGTGAGGAACGCATCAGATTAAGACGGGTCTTCCTCCACATAAGCCGACAGCGTCTGACGAACCTCAAGGCTGAAGGCACTCTGACTTCTGCCTCCTGGTCCGGGAACAATGGAGGAGCATAGCCAAACTGACACTCGTGCGGGGACATACCAGTGGAGGAGGAGCGCAAGGTGTTGTGCGCGTATTCGGCCCAAACAATAAAGGATGACCATGTGGACGGGTTGTCATGAGTCATACATCGGAGGGTGGTTTCCAGCTCTTGATTCATCCTCTCTGTTTGGCCGTTGGACTCCGGATGGTACCCTGAAGATAGACTGGCAGAAGCCCCCATGAGTTGGCAGAAGGCCTTCCAAAACCTTGAGGCGAACTGGGGACCTCTGTCAGAAACCACATCTTGAGGAATGCCGAAGACTCGGAACACATGATTAATTACCAACTCAGCCGTTTCCTTGGCAGAAGGTAACTTAGTCAGAGGGACGAACCTGGCCGCCTTTGAAAACCTGTCGATTATGACTAGGATAGTAGTATTGCCATGGGATGGAGGAAGTCCAGTAATAAAGTCCAATGAGATATGGGACCAGGGTCTGTGGGGAACAGGTAAAGGGTGAAGGAGTCCTTGAGGGCGGAGGTGAGAAGATTTGCCCTGGCAGCACACGGGGCAGGCATTGACGAAAGTGGCAACGTCTTCTCTTATGGTAGGCCACCAGAACTTACGCTGGATGAACTCCAAGGTGCGACCTACGCCCGGATGACAGGTGAGGCGAGAGGAGTGCCCCCACAGAAGGACCTGAGTCCTCACTGCCTTGGGGACAAACAACCGATTGGCAGGGCCTCCTTTAGGGTCCGGTTCGCTAGCTTGAGCACGTCTCACGGTATCCTCAACTTGCCACGAGATCGGAGCCACAATCTTAGCAGCAGGAAGGACAGGCATGTCCGTGTCATCTCGAATGGCAGGAGCGTAGACTCGGGACAGGGCATCCGGTTTGAGATTCTTCGACCCGGGCCGATAGGTGAGGATAAACTGGAATCGATTGAAGAAAGAGACCATCTAGCTTGTCTAGAGTTCAATCGCTTCGCCTGCTGGATATACTCCAGATATTTGTGGTCCGTAAGCACTTGAAACGGGTGAGAAGCCCCCTCGAGCCAGTGTCTCCATTCCTTCAATGCCATCTTAACCGCTAGGAGTTCACGATCCCCCACATCGTAGTTCCTCTCAGTCGGGGTAAGCCGGTGTGAGAAGAAAGCGCACGGATGAAGCTTCTTGTCTTCACCCCTCTGAGACAGGACAGCTCCAACACCAACCTCTGATGCGTCTACCTCCACCACAAATGGTTCATCCGTAGTCGGTAGTATCAGGATGGGAGCAGAGAGGATGCGCTGCTTGAGTCCTTGGAAGGCCGTCTCAGCTTCTCTTCCCCAAAAAAACCTTGCATTGCCACCTTTGGTTAAAGCTGAGAGAGGAGCTGCCACCAAACTGAAGTTCTTGATGAACTTGCGGTAAAAGTTTGTGAAGCCCAGGAAACGCTGAACATCCTTAACGGATTTGGGGGTGGGCCAATCCGCTACCGCCCTACCTTCCTAGGGTCCATTTGGACTCGACCGGGTTCCACTACAAATCCCAGGAATTGTACTCGGGATGAATGGAATTCACATTTTTCTGGCTTAACGTACAGATGGCTGTCCAGGAGGCGTTTGAGTACTTGTCTGACATGCTTAGTGTGTTCTTGAAGGGAGCTCGAAAAGATGAGGATGTCATCCAAGTAAACGAACACAAATATGTTAAGCATATCCCTAAGCACATCGTTTATGAGCGCTTGGAACACCGCTGGGGCGTTGGTCAGGCCGAAGGGCATCACCAAGTATTCATAGTGACCAGTAGGCGTGTTGAAAGCGGTCTTCCACTCGTCACCAGGTCTGATCCGCACAAGATGGTATGCGTTCCGCAGGTCAAGCTTAGTGAAAACAACTGCTTCCTGGAGCAGCTCGAAGGCTGTGGCCATAAGGGGTAGCGGGTAACGGTTACGGACGGTTATGTCATTGAGTCCCCGGTAGTCGATGCAAGGACGTAATCCACCATCTTTCTTGGCCACAAAGAAAAACCCTGCTCCCGCCGGGGAGGTAGATGGACGCATGAGGCCTGCTTCCAGAGAGTCCTTGATGTAGGTATCCATAGCAGCTCGTTCGGGTGGAGATAGGGAAAAGATCCGACCCCTGGGGGGCAAGTGCCCGGAAACAGGTCGATGGGGCAATCGTAAGATCTATGGGGTGGTAGCATGGTGGCCCTCTGTTTGCTAAACACCAGTTTGAGGTCATGGTAACACTCGGGAACTCGGGTCAGGTCGATGGATTCTAAAGACTCGGGAGTAGAACTCGGGAATTCTGGAAAATACAAGTAGCTTGGCACGTAGGACCCCACTGCTTGATAGTGCCCACAGACCAGTCGATGTGAGGGTTATGGCTGTGAAGCCAGGGGTATCCAAGGACGAGAGGGAACTCGGAACAGGAGATCAAATGAAAGTTCATCAATTCCTGGTGTTGTGAAACTGAAAGTCTCAAGGAGGTAGTGACATGAGTGACAAGTCCAGATCCCAAAGGGCTTCCATCCAATGTAGTAACCCTCATGGGGTCACTTAGAGGTTCAGAGGGAACGCCATTCTCCTTCGCCCAGACACCATCCATGAAGTTACCTGCGGCTCCAGAGTCTACCAAGGCTTGAAGGTGAAGCTTGTGGTTGTCCCAGGAGAGGGTGACTGGAATGAGCAGACGGGAGTTGGACGGATGGGAGGAGGTTATGTTTCCCGTTACAGTTCCCCCGGTCTGTACGGGACAGAGCGTTTCCCTGGAGCCCGGGACACGTGGAACGGAAATGGCCCGGTTTGCCGCAATATAGACAGCGTCGCTCCCTCATCCGGCGGTCTCTCTCAGCCTGGGAGATGCGTCCAATCTGCATGGGTTCCGGTGGAGCCAGCGATGATAAAGGTGGGGACTCGGAGCTGGGACTGATAGGGGCTAGAGGTCTACGGTTGAGTTCTCTCTCTCTCAGACGCTGGTCAATGCGTGAGGCCAACTTGATCAGGGACTCGAGATTGTCCGGTGGTTCCCGAGTGGCCAGTTCATCTTGGATAGTGTCGGAAAGGCCTTTCAGAAAGCACACCGTGAGCGCCTCGTTGTTCCAGCCACTCGCTGCTGCCACCGTGCGGAACTGGATGGCATAGTCCGTCACGCTGCGCCAACCTTGATGGAGAGTCAGGAGCTGTTTGGCTGAGTCAGAACCACTGCTTGGGCCTTGAAACACTCGTTTGAATTCCTCAGCAAAGGCAGAGTAGCTGGCACAGCAGGAACTATGGGCATCCCACACAGCAGTAGCCCAGGCCATGGCTTTTTCCGACAGCAGGGTGATGATATATGCGATCTTAGACCGGTCGGTGGGAAACGACGAGGGTTGCAGCTCAAAGGAGAGAGAACATTGAGTGAGAAACCTTTTACAAGCACTTGGATCACCTGAGAACCGTTGGGGAGGTGGAAGACGAGGTTCAGCCAGGGGGTTAACTGCCATGGGTACGTGAACTTGAGGTACTGGGACGGGAACTGTTGCCGGGGTAAGTCGATCAGATATTTGCTTAATGGAAGTCAGCATCTCCGACAGAAGATGAGAATGTCTAGCCATTAAGGCCTCTTGCTGAACCAGGGCGGCTTCGTGGCGTTGGACAGTCTCCTGGTGGTGGGACAGCGTGGCAAAAAGGTCCTGGGAACTGGCTGCCTCTGGGTTCATCGCTGGCTCTGTGTTTCTGTCAGGATCCGGTTTCGAACCTGGGTCTCCGGAGTGAGAAACAGTCACTTAACCAACTGAGCCACGAATAGACAGCAGAACCCAGAAGTTGAGGCAGACACAGCAGTACTTAAGACGGTGTATTTAATAAAGAAAAAATCCTAAAATACAAAAAATGGCAAATCCAAAAGGTGGTAGGTAAAACACAAAAAGACCTCAAAAGAAACTCACCAAAAATAAACAAAAACAAAAAACAGAATACCACAAGAACGTCACCCGGAATCGACAAGAGCACACAGAACACTAGGGCAGGGTGCTAACATACAAACACAGAGCACAGAACTGAGGGAAACAAAGGGTTTAAATACAATCAGGGAAAACGAGACACAGGTGCAAATAATAATGGGGATCAAGGGAAAAACATAGGGACAAAAAGCACAATGGGGGCATCTACTGACCAAAACCCGGAACAACCCTGGCCAAATCCTGACAACTATAGGCTGTTTCGGTTTTTCGTTACGTTCTTTTTTTTTTGTAGTATTTGTATTTATTCGTGTTTTACGTTTTCATTAAACATGGATCGCAATCTACACGCTGCATTTTGGTCCGACTCTCTTTCGCCTACAGAAAACCGTTACAACTTTGCCTTTGTTTTGGTTTGTTTGGTTGTCAATTAGGTTGTGCAGGGTGAATACATGGTCTGTTGTATGGTAATTTGGTAAAAAGCCAATTTGACATTTGCTCAGTACATTGTTTCTCATTGAGGAAGTGTACGAGTCTGCTGTTAATGATAATGCAGAGGATTTTCCCAAGGTTACTGTTGACGCATATTCCACTGTAGTTATTGGGGTCAAATTTGTCTTTTTGTCTTTTTTTGTGGATTGGGGTGATCAGTCCTTGGATCCAAATATTGGGGAAGATGCCAGAGCTAAGGATGATGTTAAAGAGTTGTAGTATAGCCAATTGGAATTTGTTGTCTGTATATTTGATCATTTTATTGAGGATACCATCAACACAACAGGCCTTTTTTGGGTTGGAGGGTTTTTATTTTGTCCTGTAACTCATTCAATGTAATTGGAGAATCCAGTGGGTTCTGGTAGTCTTTAATAGTTGATTATAAGATCTGTATTTGATCATGTATATATTTTTGCTCTTTATTCTTTGTTATAGAGCCAAAAAGATTGGAGAAGTGGTTTACCCATACATCTCCATTTTGGATAGATAATTCTTCGTGTTGTTGTTTGTTTAGTGTTTTCCAATTTTCCCACAAGTGGTAGAGTCTATGGATTCTTCAATTACATTGAGCTGATTTCTTACATGCTGTTCCTTCTTTTTCCGTAGTGTATTTCTGTATTGTTTTAGTGATTCAGCATAGTGAAGGCGTAGACTCAGGTTTTCCGGGTCTCTATGTTTTTGGTTGGACAGGTTTCTCAATTTCTTTCTTAGATTTTTGCATTCTTCATCAAACCATTTGTCATTGTTGTTAATTTTCTTCGGTTTTCTATTTGAGATGTTTAGATTTGATAGGGAAGCTGAGAGGTCAAATATACTGTTAAGATGTTCTAATGCCAAGTTTACACCTTCACTATTACAGTGGAATGTTTTACCCAGGAAATTATCTAAAAGGGATTGAATTTGTTGTTGCCTAATTGTTTTTTGGTAGGTTTCCAAACTGCATTCCTTCCATCTATAGCATTTCTTAATGTTCTTAATGTTACTCAGTCCCCCCCCTCTCTCTCTCTCTCTCTCTCTCTCTCTCTCTCTCTCTCTCTCTCTCTCTCTCTCTCTCTCTCTCTCTCTCTCTCTCTCTCTCTCTCTCTCTCTCTCTCTCTCTCTCTCTCTCTCTCTCTCTCTCTCTCTCTCTCTCTCTCTCTCTCTCTCTCTCCCTCTCCCTCTCTCTCTCTCCCCCCACTCTCTCTCTCTCTCCCCTCTCTCTCTCCTCTCTCTCTCTCTCTCTCTCTCTCTCTCTCTCTCTCTCTCTCTCTCTCTCTCTCTCTCTCTCTCTTCCTCCAGCGAGTTCCCATCCAGTTTTGGGCTATTCTGGTGTCTTTTCCCCAGGATGGAAAATAATTTGATCTTTCCGAGTTGTTCCTCTCGGATAAACCCACAAATGATCAATCCCACAAGGACTATTTTACTCCACCATAAAGATGACTATGTTGTTATTTTCCTTGTCTATGACTGTACTATTTGTCCTCTGACTTTGTTCACCTCCTAGTCTGCATAAGTGCATAAAAAAAGCTAATTAATGTACCAAATTTCTCTCAGCATCAAAGTAAAGCCACTTGACAGTTATCTTCGAGGTAAAGTAGTTTTATTGAATAACAGACAAAGTAAAATACCCTTGACTAAATTGACACGCTGTCTGAGCGATCACTCCCCAGAGACCGTGGCGGGATGATGGGAAGGGAGCGAGTGATCATAACATGACGTGAAAATGCTAATTTGCCATTTGACAGCCTCTCTAGCTGCTAATTGTGGTCATAAGAGAGGGTGGACTGCGATGGTCACGTGACATGTCAACTGCACGGCAGGCGACCGGGCAATCCCAGGGTGGCCGCTTGGCTCAGTCAGACAACTGCAATTACCATCGCACAGAGGAAAGGACATAGGCAGACAGAGGGGAAAGCTGTTAAGGGGGTGGGGAGAGGGAGAATGGAAACGAGAGAACGACACAGAGATTACAAAGATAGAGGAGGCTCATTAGTCCCATCTAAACAGAAGATACAATGTTTAGCTCCATATTTTTTTTCGCTGTGTGTATGTGTGTGTCTTTTCAGTTGTTCTACCTTTATGTATGTGTGGGAAGGAATACGTTACATTCTAGCCCTTGTCAGTCTGTGGGCACCGTCCGTGTCCCAGTAAGAGTGTGTGTAACGGGGGTTGAGCGGGCTCCCTGTGCCCTGGTGCTAATGATGCCAACACTATACAGGGTTCCGCATGGACTGGCTTACTGATGAGCCTTCTGCCAGTGCTTCTGTCTGTGAATTTGTTTCCCCCAGCCGCCATCACACACACACACACGCGCGCACACACACACACACACACACACACACACACACACACACACACACACACACACACACACACACACACACACACACACACACGTGCATAGGTAGCCCATCGTATCTGATGACGACTTCCACTTCTGAGATAACAATGAATTCTTTAGTGACTGTAGAGTCCAATTCGAGATCCTCAAACTTTATTGCAGGTGGAGCATATGCAGTCTGTGTGGGTGGGGGCAGGCATGGTGGTATGTTTTATCTGTGTTGACGTGGACAGGCATGGTGGTATGTTTCAGTCTATGTTGGCGGGGGCAGGCATGGTGGTATGTTTCAGTCTGTGTTGGCATGGACAGGCATGGTGGTATGTTTCAGTCTGTGTTGGCGTGGACAGGCATGGTGGTATGTTTCAGTCTGTGTTGGCGTGGACAGGCATGGTGGTATGTTTCAGTCTGTGTTGGCGTGGACAGGCATGGTGGTATGTTTCAGTCTGTGTTGGCATGGACAGGCATGGTGGTATGTTTCAGTCTGTGTGCGTGGACAGGCATGGTGGTATGTTTCAGTCTGTGTTGGCGTGGACAGGCATGGTGGTATGTTTCAGTCTGTGTTGGCATGGACAGGCATGGTGGTATGTTTCAGTCTGTGTTGGCGTGGACAGGCATGGTGGTATGTTTCAGTCTGTGTTGGCGTGGACAGGCATGGTGGTATGTTTCAGTCTGTGTTGGCGGGGGCAGGCATGGTGGTATGTTTCAATCTGTGTTGGCGTGGACAGGCATGGTGGTATGTTTCAATCTGTGTTGGCGTGGACAGGCATGGTGGTATGTTTCAGTCTGTGTTGGCGTGGACAGGCATGGTGGTATGTCTCCTGAGCTGTTTTTGCTGTCTCTTTGTGCTCCTCTCCTCCTCCCGCCTCTATACACCTCTCTGGCAGAGCTGCCGCCAGGTGGAACGGTCTGCAACAGCATCCTCCAGATCTGTGGGATTGATGTTGCACTTCTTCAGCAACGTTTTCAGCTGGTCCTTGTAGTGTTTCATCTGCCCCTTGCAGGCCTCTGGCCAAGATGTAGCTGGTCCCCCCTACAGACCACCAGCCAAGATGTAGCTGACCATACAGGATCATCCACGGCAAGCCCTCCTGAGACATTCTAATGACATGTTTGCTAGGGATGGAGAAAAAGTGTGACACCAATAAGGCCCCCGAAGACTGGAGTTGCCCACCCCTGTACATACCGTGTGCCTTTGCGAGGAGGCCCGACGGGAGTCTTGTGTCTTGGAGTGACTTTGTGACTTTGTAATTGGGCTGCTCCCCAATTCACAGCAAGGGCTAGCCGGCGGCAGCGAGCTGTAAGCGAAAGTATGCAATCATGTGGTATGCAGGCATGCAACTTCTCTCTACCTAGGGACTACTGCACTAGACGCGTCACATGCACCCTGCTGTTGCCTGCCAACACACAATAAAGTACCCTGCATGGACTACTGATGAGACTTCTGCCAATGCTTGTCTGTGAATTTGTTCTCCCCTGCCGCCATCACACACACGCACACACACACAAAGCTCAGACACTAGACATGCTTTCACCTTGTATCTGACAAGCTTTGCACAGGCGGGAGTGTGTGTGGCGGCCATTGTTGTCTGGGCCGGATCAAACAGATCAATAGATATTGAGAGCATTGAAGTCCTGTCAGTGGCTACTGCTGGCCCATCCAAGGGTGTATTTGAAACGGAGCCCGGCCCGTAGCTGGGAAACCTTAAAGGGATGTATCACATTCTCAGGCCATTAGCCTTAAGTCTGGCTTTTTGTTTTTAATCTTCTACTTCTTGGTTCCCGTTAGTGGCCCGGTCAATAGTTAATTAAGGGCCGACAGGGGAGAGGCCTTTAAGCTGTTAAAGGGCCAGTCTGATTCACTTCAGTGAGCATTACCTCGCTGGGCCGCACTGAGCTAGAACTGAAACTATCCCCCCTCCTGAGCCTCATCCTCCATCCTGCAACCCTTTTACCTCTTTCTCTGTCCTTGAGAGGCCATGGTCATGTTGGTAGTCCAGGGTCGTGTTCATTAGGCACCACACGGATGAAAACAAACTAAAACAGGGAAGGACTACCTGGACCTGGTCCAATAAACAATGCTGATCTTTGTTTTTTGTTGCAAAACGTTTTTAAAATGTTTTCTGTTCCGTGCCCTTCTGACCGTGGTCTTAGACCTGTCTCACATTTGCATGGATTCATTCATGCAATTGTTAAACTGGGAGTGAAATCCGATGCAGTGATCAAAGTTGTCTACGTTTTCAAGCAAGCTCTCTGCCAAGAGTATGTGGTATCAATGAGCCAAAGTGCAGGATATTTTGCATAAATTTAACCCATTTAGCTTCAGTGAGTCCACTTTGCAATACCAATACTCTCTCTTATAGTACTTTGAGCTTCAAATGAAAGTGGAACCGAATGGGACTATAACAATAGGTAAAGAAGGCAATGCTTACTTTTGAAGCGGTCCCCCATTCTGTTGCAACGCTGTAGCTTGTAGCTGACATGTAGCTCAGATTCACATGCTATTATATCATTGTTTGGTCTTCAACGTTTTGGAAATACGGTGATATAGAAAATATATGGTGAAAAAAAGGGAATGGCAAGATCCTGACCTTTTGCCCTCTGAACCGGCAGCCATCTTTGGCGGCCATCTTGCCAGTCTCCACTTGATCCAGGGTTGCCCTTTGTTCCCAGGGTTGCCCTTTGACTTCATAGCGTGACTTCATAGCCAGCATTGGCCCATCAGGAAACAAACAGCTTTCAACTAATGATCTGCTCTGAATTTTACTTAATTAGGTATATTTAAATCTCTTTAATTAACATCCACTGTGTTTGTGTGTGTGTGTGTGTGTGTGTGTGTGTGTGTGTGTGTGTGTGTGTGTGTGTGTGTGTGTGTGTGTTCGCGTGTGCTTGTGTCGTTTGTTAGGCTGTTGTCTCCTCACCACAGCTGGTTCCATTGGTCGTGGCAGTGTGCCAGAACATTACTGGAGACGAGCTTGCTCCATCTGCTCCCCTTTCCTCTCCTGAGGTTCAGCCGCCAGCAGCCGGATCCTGCATGGCAACACTAGACCCGCCATGGGAAGAGGAGAAAAACAGAGAGTACAAATTGATAGTCTTTCTAAAGCAAACACGAGGGAGTGAGAGAGATAGTGACGGGGGAGAATGAGAGGAAGGATAAAGGGGGGATGAGGTCCTACCAGAGCACAGCTCAATATGGTGGCATGCGCTCAGGGATTTCACTTCTCTCTTTATTGTCTTCCTTAATGAGCTTTTGATGTTTCTGTTTATTTTACGTTGTAACGCTCCTACTGATGTATTGGTTATTTTTATCTGAGCTATTCACCACTCCATATACATTTAATTAGAAACAGCTGGCTGGTGAATAGGGCTAATTAACAATGGGAGACGACAGCAGGTCAGAGACTCTGTCTCCCCTCCCCCTTCGAGGGCCTGAGAAAAGCCTGACGGGTGGGCATGTAAACTTATACAGTTGTGCCATTAAAAAAACAACATGGCGTATGTCAGACGAGAATTCTTTAAATTGATGTGACATTCTCAATGCACTTTCTAATGAGGAACAGAGGGATGGCCCACAGATAGACGGATGGGAGGACAAATGGAACAGAACAGAAGCGGCCCCCTCCTCCCTCAGAGCGGAGGACTTGTTTATTTACATCGTAATCGAGGTCACAGAGCACACTTTGGTGGCAGCAGTGGGATCCTCAAGCTTTCTCTCTGGAGGTCCCGCGTTGTATGTTTCATGTCTGTTGATGAGATGATGACAGATGCAGAAAGGAGAACAAAATGGTGGACTCGAGGGATTTTTCATTTAGTCGGTCAGCCCACAGGAGGGTGCTTGATTGACAGGTAAGGTGACTTGACTGTCTGCTTTGAAACCCTGTTTTTAGCTTCCCAATAGGCTCCATTCCAAATCTGAAGCCATGTTATAAATTAAACAGGATGAGGAAGATAGACATAGACAGGAGAGAGCAAAACTAAAGTATCACAAAGCAAATATATCTATTTAACATTTGAGAAACTCTAAAATTTATTTTCCACCATAATTTGCAAATAAATTCATAAAAAATCCTTCAATGTGATTTTCTGGATTTTTTCTTCTCGTTTTGTCTGTCATAGTTGAAGTGTACCTATGATGAAATCTACAGGCCTCACTTGCACAATTGATGGCTGACTAAATACTTTTTTGCCCCACAGTATATACTGTATTCTACTGTATTTTAGTCTATGCCACTCCGACATTGCTCATCCTAATATTTCTATATACACACTGCTCAAAAGAATAAAGGGAACACTAAAATAACACATCCTAGATCTGAATGAATGAAATATTCTTATTCAATACTTTTTTCTTTACATAGTTGAATGTGATGACAACAAAATCACACAAAAATGATCAATGGAAATCAAATTTATCAACACATGGAGGTCTGGATTTGGAGGCACACTCAAAATTAAAGTGGAAAACCACACAACAGGCTGATCCAACTTTGATGTAATGTCCTTAAAACAAGTCAAAATCTCAGTAGTGTGTGTGGCCTCCACGTGCCTGTATGACCTCCCTACAACGCCTGGGCATGCTCCTGATGAGGTGGCGGATGGTCTCCTGAGGGATCTCCTCCCAGACCTGGACTAAATCATCCGCCAACTCCTGGACAGTCTGTGGTGCAACGTGGCGTTGGTGGATGGAGCGAGACATGATGTCCCAGATGTGCTCAATTGGATTCAGGTCTGGGGAACGGGCGGGCCAGTCCATAGCATCAATGCCTTCCTGTTGCAGGAAATGCTGACACACTCCAGCCACATGAAGTCTAGCATTGTCTTGCATTAGGAGGAACCCATGGCCAACCGCACCAGCATATGGTCTCACAAGGGGTCTGAGGATCTCATCTCGGTACCTAATGGCAGTCATGCTGGAGGATGTTGCAGGCAGCAGAACGTTCTCCACGGTGACTCCAGACTCTGTCACGGCTGTCACATGTGCTCAGTGTAAACCTGCTTTCATCTGTGAAGAGCACAGGGCGCCAGTGGCGAATTTGCCTATCTTGGTGTTCTCTGGCAAATGTCAAACGTCCTGCATGGTGTTGGGCTGTAAGCCCAACCCCCACCTGTGGACGTCGGCCCCTCATACCACCCTCATGGAGTCTGTTTGGGCATGCACATTTGTGGCCTGCTGGAGGTCATTTTGCAGGGCTCTGAGGGTGCTCCTCCTGCTCCTCCTTGCACAAAGGCGGAGGTAGTGGTCCTGCTGCTGGGTTGTTGCCCTCCTACGGCCTCCTCCACGTCTCCTGATCTACTGGCCTGTCTCCTGGTAGCGCCTCCATGCTCTGGACACTACGCTGACAGACACAGCAAACCTTCTTGCCACAGCCCGCATTGATGTGCCATCCTGGATGAGCTGCACTGCCTGAGCCACTTTTGAGGGTTGTAGACTCCGTCTCATGCTACCACTAGAGTGAAAGCACCGCCAGCATTCAAAAGTGACCAAAACATCAGCCAGGAAGCATAGGAACTGAGATGTGGTCTGTGGTCACCACCTGCAGAACCACTCCTTTATTGGGGGTGTCTTGCTAATTGCCTATAATTTCCACCTGTTGTCTATTCCATTTGCACAACAGCATGTGACATTTATTGTCAATCAGTGTTGCTTCCTAAGTGGACAATTTGATTTCACAGAAGTGTGATTGACTTGGAGTTACATTGTGTTTGTCACGTTCTTAACCATAGTTCTTTTTTGTTTTCCTTGTTTTAGTGTTGGTCAGGACGTGAGCTGGGTGGGCATTCTATGTCATTCTTTGTCCGTTTCTATGTATGGCCTGATATGGTTCTCAATCAGAGGCAGGTGTTAGTCATTGTCTCTGATTGGGAACCATATTTAGGTAGCTTGTTTTGTGTTGGGGTTTGTAGGTGGTTGTTTCCTGTCTTTGTGTTAGGACTGTTTTACAGTTTTGGCTGGGTTTCTGTACATCAGGATTGTTTGGGTTTTGCCACGTTTGTTGTTTTTGTAATTGTGTTCAAGTTTAGTTTCTCGGCTCAGTCATGAGCCGCTAGAGTCTCCCGTCTGTCATGAGCAGCCAGAGCCGCCAGTCTGCAAGGAGCCGCCAGAGCCGCCAGTCTGCAAGGAGCCGCCAGAGCCGCCAGTCTGCAAGGAGCCGCCAGAGCCGCCAGTCTGCAAGGAGCCGCCAGAGCCGCCAGTCTGCAAGGAGCCGCCAGAGCCGCCAGTCTGCAAGGAGCCGCCAGAGCCGTCAGTCTGCCAGAGCCGCAGGTCTGCAAGGAGCCGCCAGAGCCGCCAGTCTGCAAGGAGCCACCAGAGCCGCCAGTCTGCAAGGAGCCGCCAGAGCCGTCAGTCTGCCAGAGCCGTCAGTCTGCAAGGAGCCGCCAGAGCCGCCAGTCTGCAAGGAGCCGCCAGAGCCGCCAGTCTGCAAGGAGCCGCCAGAGCCGCCAGTCTGCAAGGATCCGCCAGAGCCGCCATTCGGCCAGGATCTGCCAGAGCCGTCAGTCGGCCAGAATCTGCCAGAGCCGTCAGTCAGCCAGAAGCTGCCAGAGCCGTCAACCAGCATGAGCTACCTCTCAGTCATGAGCTGCCCTTCAGTCCGGAGCTGTCCCTCAGTCCGGAGGAGTTTCCTCAGTCATGAGGCACCCCTCAGTACAAAGGCGCTCCTCAGTCCAGTGGGGCCCTTTGTTAGGGCTCCTAGGCCAAGGTCGGCGGCGAGGGTCGCCACTCAAAGGACCTAAGGAGATGGACAAAGACAATGATGGAGTGGGGTCCACGTCCAGCGCCAGAGCCGCCACCGCGGACAGATGCCCACCCAGACCCTCCCCTATAGTTTTAGGTTGTGCGGTTAGAGTCCGCACCTTAGGGGGGTGGGGGGTACTGTCATGTTCTGACCATAGTTCTTTTGTGTTTTCCTTGTTTTAGTATTGGTCAGGACGTGAGCTGGGCGGGCATTCTATGTTGTGTGTCTAGTTTGTCCGTTTCTATGTATGGCCTGATATGGTTCTCAATCAGAGGCAGGTGTTAGTCATTGTCTCTGATTGGGAACCATATTTAGGTAGCTTGTTTTGTGTTGGTGTTTGTGAGTGGTTGTTTCCTGTCTTTGTGTTCTCTGCACCAGATAGGACTGTTTCGGGTTTTGCCACGTTTGGTGTTTTTGTAATTGTGTTCATGTTTAGTTTCTCTTATTAAAAACCATGAACTCTAACGACGCTGCATTTTGGTCCTCCTCTCCTTCAACGGAAGAAAACCGTTACAGTGTTGGTTAAGTGTTCCCTTTATTTATTGAGCAGTGTATATATGCTAAACATGTGTATGTGATTTGAACAGCCATGTTGAGGAAAGTATTTATTTTACTACATATAACATTGAGTATGTACATTTCAGCTCAGGCTTACTTGAAATTATATACATGGCTATAGGTATTACCATCTCATTCATTGATGTCCTACTCAATATTACTTTTTCCTCTCACTGTGAATGCAATAGTAAGCCATCATGCTCTGTCGTCCTCTATTCTTGAGTCTTGGTGCTTGAGAGTCAATGGATATGCGCTCTCTGCACACACAATGGAATTATGGGGGCAGCTAAATCTCTCTCGGTCATCAATATCTTCTTATCTATGATCCATCTACACATCGCTGGAGAATGTGATTAAATATCCTCTGATTCATTCCTTCGATTCTATTGATCTCCTTATATCACAGCCCTTTAGTCTTCCCACATCCTACACAGTATATTAAGCCTCTGGTGGCTTGACAACTTTATTTCTAGACACACACACACACACACACACACTAACTCACACACTAACTCAAACACTAACACACACACTTATCCCGTCCACACACCACACTCTTCTATATTTCCACTGCGGCAGTGACCCAGACTGCTACTTTGCTGGGAAATTTAGAGTGATAACAGCACGTGAGCCATTCTAGGATGGTGGTGGCAGTGGAGGGTAAAGATTTATCTGCTATTCCAGGATGATGGTGGTGGTGGTGGTGGTGGCGGTGGTGGTGGCGGTGGCGGTGCATGGTAAAGATTTATCTGCGCGTCTGAAATGTCATTTGGGGAAGGAATAATAAGGCATAGGAAATGAAAGTTAATCACGGCCGCTCTCTCCCTGACACCGCCTGTTTAATTTAGCCCGGCTTTTCTCTTTTTTTCACCCTTAAACGCTTCATAAATCAGGAACAAGGCTCACGTTCTGACTGTTGTTGTCCCCTAGAACCTAATAAAAAATATGTAACCCCCACAACCCCCCCACCTCCACCACCACCACCAAAAATGCTTATAAAATACATTTCCCTATGAACTGGGCATGGTTGAGCTAAAGAGGGAAGAAGAAGTGGAGAGGAAAGGACAAGAGAGATTGGAAGTAGATGAAAAGAGAGGAAAGGACAAGAGAGGCAGGAAGTAGATGAAAAGAGAGGAAAGGACAAGAGAGGCAGGAAGTAGATGAAAAGAGAGGAAAGGACAAGAGAGGCAGGAAGTAGATAAAAGGAGAGGAAAAGGGGTGAAGGAGTTTGAGAAATAATTAGGAAAAGAGTTGAAATTAAAGGGAAATATCACAATGGTACCACACAGTTGTTATTGATGTAAAATCAAATCAAATCAATTTGATTTATATAGCTTCTTACATCAGCTGATATCTCAAAGTGATGTACAGAAACCCAGACTAAAACCCCAAACAGCAAGCAATGCAGGTGTAGAAGCACGGTGGCTAGAAAAACTAGAAAGGCCAAAACCTAGGAAGAAACCTAGAGAGGAACCAGGCTCTGATCATTTAATTTATGGAGTTATAGTGTTATAGTTTATAATGTTTTTCCTGTTTTGTTGCATTACAACCTGCAATTTAAATTATTTTGGGGGGGGATTTCATGTAATGGACATACACAAAATAGTCCAAATTGGTGAAGCGAAATGAAAAATATGACTTGTTTCAAAACATGTATTAAAAAATAACATGGAAAAGTGGTATGTACATATGTATTCACCCCCTTTGCTTTGAAGCCCCTAAATAAGATCTGGTGCAACCAATTACCTTCAGAAGTCACATAATTAGTTAAATAAAGTCCACCTGTGTGCAATCTAAGTGTCACATGATCTGTCACATGATCTCAGTATATATACACCTGTTCTGAAAGGCCCCAGAGTCTGCAACACCACTAAGCAAGGGGCACCACCAAGCAAGTGGCACCATGAAGACCAAGAAGCTCTCCAAACAGGTCAGGGCAACGTTGTGGAGAAGTACAGATCAGGGTTGGGTTATAAAAAAATATCTGAAACTTTGAACATCCCACGGAGCACCATTAAATCCATTATTAACAAATGAAAGAATATGGCACCACAACAAACCTGCCAAGAGAGGGCTGCCCACCAAAACTCACGGACCAGGCAAGGAGGGCATGAATAAGAGAGGCAATAAAGAGGCCAAAGATAACCCTGCAAAGCTCCACAGTGGAGATTGGAGTATCTGTCCATGGAACCACTTTAAGCAGTACACTCCACAGAGATGGACTTTATGGAAGAGTGGCCAGAAAAAAAGCCTTTGCTTAAAGAACAAAATAAGCAAACACGTGTGGTGGTCGCCAAAAGGAATGTGGGAGACTCCCCAAACATATGGAAGAAGGTACTCTGGTTAGATGAGACAAAAAATGTTTTGGCCATCAAGGAAAACGCTATGTCTGGCGCAAACTCAACCCCGAGAACACCATCCCTACAGGGAAGCAGGGTGGTTGAAGCATCATGTTGTGGGGATGTTTTTCATCGACAGGGACTGGGAAACTGAATTAAAGTAATGGTGGATGACGCTAAATACAGGGAAATTCTTGAGGGAAACCTGTTTCAGTCTTCCAGAGATTTGAGACTGGGACCTTCTAGCAGGAAAATGACCCTAAGCATACTGCTAAAGCAACACTTGAGTGGTTTAAGGGGAATCATTTAAATGTCCTGGAATGACCTAGTCAAAGCCCAGACCTCAATCCAATTGAGAATCTGTGGTATGATTTAAAGATTTCTGTACACCAGCAGAACCCATCCAACTTGAAGGAGCTGGAGCAGTTTCTTCTTGAAGAATGGGTAAAAATCCCAATGGCAAGATCGAGACTTCCAGCTGTAAATGCTGCAAAAGGTGGCTCTACAAAGTATTGACTTTGTAGGCGGTGAATAGTTATGCACGCTCAAGATGTATGTTTTTTGAGTTATTTTTTGTTTGTTTTACAAGAATATTTTGCATCTTCAAAGTGGTAGGCATGTTGTGTAAATCAAATGATACAAACCTCCCAAAAATTGAATTTTTATTCCAGATTGTAAGGCAACAAAATAGGAAAAATGCCAAGGGGGGTGAAAACTTTCACCAGCCACTGTATATCCGCGGTCTAAACGACCATGGGCTGTAAATTTGAGGTGAGAGGCCTCAGGATAGCTACCCTTTCTTCTGCAGCTGTAAAACCACAAAGAAAAGGCACGTCAACTGAATGAATGGATGCGTGTACAATCTCAGGCCCCATTATTGCTCTACGGCTCTTATTCAATCTGTGAAGCTGAAAGTGTTACAGATTTTACGATAGAAATGGGAAGCTAATTTCCCTATTGATCCGACATATGCAGCATTTACCATGAATGTGGTCTCTATTATAGCGGGATCATTGTCTTTAAATTTCAATCACGCATTTCAATCAATTATATATTTATGTATAATTATATTTATTCTTTTTCAATTAATTTCAATCAAACTTCAGCAATGTGGATTGAATACAGCATCTAGTCTACATGAAGGGTGGACACCACACGTTGTTTACTAATTTTAGTACGCTAATAGGTCAAACCGATATTGTTTATTTAAAGCTGGTGGGTTTTATTTGGGCAGGAGTTATCATGTGCTAAGGTACTTTAGTTATAATCTCCAGAAAAGTCCTCTCACTGTCAACTGTGTTTATTTTCAGCTAATTTAACTTGTGTAAATATTTGTATGAACATAACAAATTTCAACAACTGCGACATAAACAAAACAAGTTCCACAGACATGTGACTAACACATCAGTGTTCTAAGTTTTCATAACTGTGACCTTAATTGCCTACCGTCTGAAAGCTTTTAGTGTCTTAACAACCGTTCCACAGGTGCATGTTCATTAATTGTTCATGGTTCATTGAACAAGCATGTGAATCACTGTTTAAACCCTTTACAACGAAGATCTGTGAATTAATTTCGATTTTATACAAATTATCTTTGAGTTTACTAGCAGCTAGTGCCAAGCGTGTAGTCAGAAATACCAAGTCAACCAAGGAGTTGTGTAGTCAGAAATACCAAGTCAACCAAGGAGTTGTGTAGTCAGAAACACCAAGTCAACCAAGGAGTTGTGTAGTCAGAAACACCAAGTAAACCAAGGAGTTATGCCTTCCATATTCCTTTAACGAATACAACTGTTGTACCCCCCTCAGCAAGCCACTTATCCTGAATTTCCTGTGTAAATATCCTGTGGGATAAATGGATATTATCATAAAGCTACGAGCTCGCAAAATATAGGGACCTGAAGGAAATACCTACGAAAAGCTATTGCCTTTATTTCCTGGATAATGAGCATTGTTGTAATGAGATGTCTGGGATACCGATGCCTTTTTCTCTGTGTTGCATATAGTTTCCATTAGGAATCCAAGAGCTCATTGCCCACCGTGTCCTTATCACCTTAAAGCATATGCCTGTTCAAACACCTTGAGAGTAGACGAGGTGATACAGATTGCTTTGCAATGATGTGATTACAAAAAGCAAATAGTGTGGTCTGTGTTTACGCCGTGGTTATATCCAATTATTTTCTTATTTTCTCATCTGGCCTATCGGCTTCATTGCTTTGTCTGCCATCGCCCCTTGCTGAAATAACATGTTCTGTCTGTCTGTTTCTTTATCTTTCCAATCGATCCATCTATCCAATCCGCAATGTATCCAATCCACATTGGATTCATCTATCCAATCCGCAATGTATCCAATCCACCCAAAGTGACACTGCGATGACAAACACTCGGCAGAGGGCTGGGGTGGTAAGGAGGGACGCGGACAGGGGGGGTGGTGGTGGTTGACGAGGCCTCTGCATTAAGTTTCCCCTCAAACAGATATGAACATGCAGATGACCCGAGCAGACCACCGCTGTCAGCATCCATCCGTCAGCCGACCAGGGCGACGCCACATGCACAGGGATCCGCTGATTAAATGTAATTTACTGTCCAGTAAACATGGCAGCCTCATGTGCAACTGGAGCCCTGGCAGAGGATAAATGAAATGGGTGAGGAGATGGAGAGAGAAGGGGTGTAGGGGGAGATGAGATGGGGGAAAAGGTTGGAGAAATTAGGTTGTGGGGTTCTCTGTCTGACACATTAGCAGAGATCACAAAGACCCAACCCTCTGACCTGGGGTTATGCAAAGTGGCAGCCCGAGGTTGGGCTGGGGCGAAATTCATTTTATTCCCTCATTGCTTTTCATTTCGTCATCTCCACTGGTTGTTTGCTCAATACCCTGGAGGTTTGTTTGCTGTCACATTTAATTCTCTGAAATCTTCTGAGGAGAATTGGAGTGACAGGGAATCGTCACGATTTCACGGGCTGGACCGGACTGGCTTGAATGAGTGTTGCATGAATAGATGGATGGACTGGTAGACAAGTGCAGCGGAATGTCATTCCTTGCCTGACTGTCTTGGAGACACCACCTGTGGCGTGTGTGTGCCTGAGACTGCAGGCGGCGGACAGTGTCTTGTTGCCATGGTGACGGCTCATTGCTTGTCCCCACTGCAAGCACTAGTCAAGCTGCGGGTGTTTGTACACTAATTGTATAAGTGTGTTTAAGTGCGTGGGTTCATTTTTGTGTTTGCAATTGTGTGTGAGAAGGAGAGAGGGAGGGAGAGGGAGAAGGTGAGATGGAGGGAGAGAGGGAGAGGAAGAAGGAGAGAGGGAGGGAGAGGGAGACAGGGAGGGAGAGAGGGAGGGAGAAGGAGAGAGGGAGGGTGAGGGGAGAGGGAGAAGGTGAGAGGGGAGGGAGAGGGAGGGTGAGGGAGGGGAGAGGGAGAGGAGAGATGGAGGGAGATGGGAAGGAGAGATGGAGGGAGAGAGGGAGAGTGAGAAGGAGAGAGGGAGGGAGAGATGGAGGGAGAGAGGGAGAGGGAGAAGGAGAGAGGGAGGGTGAGAGGGAGGGAGAGGGAGAAGGAGAGAGGGAGGGAGAGAGGGAGTGAGAAGGAGAGAGGGAGGGAGAGAGGGAGGGAGAGAGGGAGAGTGAGAAGGAGAGAGGGAGGGAGAGAGGAATGAGAAATGATGGTGCCTATAAGTGTGACATAGCCTAGTTGTTGTTTTGTTTAGAATTTTGATTAGAATGTTTGTTCTCTTTTTAGGCCTTATCAATAATTAATTGAATCATGCCTATTGACAATGTTTGGCATGTCCATGCTCAGCCATAATGCAATTTACAGTAGGGCTAGCCCCTATGTCAGTGTGAATGCTATTGAAGTTATGCAACTACTTAGAATTATGTGGACTGCACATGGGTTCAAGTTAAAGAATTTAGGAAGATAGGACCACATTTTGATATTTTGTTTCTGTAAGCCATTTAACAAACTATAACCGACTAACATTGAAATTGGAGATGATTCCAAGGCAACACATTTAAAAAACATCTATACACAACATAAAGCAACCACAATTGTATTTACAAATATAAGAATGTATCTTCCACTTTGACATTACAGCGTATTTTGTGTAGATCATTGAGAAAGAAATAATGACAATTAAATCCATCGTAATCCCACTTTGTAACACAATAGAATATGGAAAAAATCAAAGGGTGTAAGTATAGTGCATGTATAGTAACATTGTGTGTGTGTGTGTGTGTGTGTGTGCGTGTGTGTGTGTGTGTGTGTGTGTGTGTGTGTGTGTGTGCGTGCGTGCGTGCGTGCGTGCGTGCCTGCATGCGTGCGTACGATATCCCTGGACTAGATTGTCAGTGAGCCTGGCTCAAACCCTGGTGCATCCATCATGACAGCTGTGTCAGTTTGTAGAGATTTGCGGAGGGTCAATATTAAACATGCTGACAGGCTAATTTAGCTCCCCCTGGAGAGGAAAGGGAGGGATCTGGGAAAGGAAGAGAGGGAGGGGAGACTCACCTTATCCTCATGTGGTGATGTAATGTCTTCTACCTCTTGTCACTACGTATTTATGACTCAATAACACACCAATAATGGAAACCAAGATCAAGCATTATCTGCTACTTAGCTGTTACAGTGTTGGTGTTAGCATTAGTCGCTAAAAAGCTGTTAAAGATGTTAGCCTTGAAAATGTAGCCATGAAATGATTTGAAAGGCGGGTCATGGCTCACATCAACACCATCATCCCAGACACACTGGACCCACTCCAATTCGCATAACGCCCCAGCAGATCCACAGACGACACAATCTCTATTGCACTCCACACTGCCCTCTCCCACCTGGAGAAGAGGAATACCTATGTGAGAATGCTGTTCATCGACTACAGCTCAGTGTTCAACACAATAGTGCCCTCCAAGCTCATCACTAAGCTCAGGAGCCTGGGAATGACACTTCCCTCTGCCACTGGATCCTGGTCTTCCTAATGCCCACCCAGCTGGTGAGGGTACGTAACAACATATCTGCAAAGCTGACCCTCAACACGAAGGCCCCTCAGGGATGCGTGCTTAGTCCCTCTCCTGTACTCCCTGTACTCCGGTACTCCCTGTACTCCTGTACTCCATGTACTCCGGTACTCCCTGTTCTCCTGTACTCCCCGCACACGACTCCAACACCATCATTTTGGGGCTCTCGAGTGGTGCACCGGTCTAAAGCACTGCATCTCAGTGCTAGAGGCGTCACTACAGACCCTGGTTTGATTCCAGGCTGTATCATAACCGGGCATGATTGGGAGTCCCATAGGGCGGCGCACATTTGGCCCAGTGTCGTCCGGGTTAGGGTTTGGCCAGGGTAGGCCGTCATTAACCTCATTTGCACTCACTGTATATAGACTTTTTTGTTTTCTTTTGTTCTACTGTTTTATTGACTGTATGTTTTGTTTATTCCATGTGTAACTCTGTGTTGATGTATGTGTCGAATTGCTACGCTTTATCTAGGCCAGGTCGCAGTTGCAAATGAGAAATTGTTCTCAACTAGCCTACCTGGTTAAATAAAGGTGTTCTCAACTAGCCTACCTGGTTAAATAAAGGTGTTCTCAACTAAATCAAATCAAATCAAATCAAATTTTATTTGTCACATACACATGGTTAGCAGATGTTAATGCGAGTGTAGCGAAATGCTTATGCTTCTAGTTCCGACAATGCAGTAATAACCAACAAGTAATCTAACTAACAATTCCTAATCTACTGTCTTATACACAGTGTAAGGGGATAAAGAATATGTACATAAGGATATATGAATGAGTGATGGTACAGAGCAGCATAGGCAAGATACAGTAGATGGTATCGAGTACAGTATATACATGTGAGATGAGTATGTAAACAAAGTGGCATAGTTAAAGTGGCTAGTGATACATGTATTACATAAGGATGCAGTCGATGATATAGAGTACAGTATATACGTATGCATATGAGATGAATAATGTAGGGTAAGTAACATTATATAAGGTAGCATTGTTTAAAGTGGCTAGTGATATATTTACATCATTTCCCATCAATTCCCATTATTAAAGTGGCTGGAGTTGAGTCAGTGTCAGTGTGAGTCAGGGTGTAGGCAGCAGCCACTCAATGTTAGTGGTGGCTGTTTAACAGTCTGATGGCCTTGAGATAGAAGCTGTTTTTTCCAGTCTCTCGGTCCCAGCTTTGATGCACCTGTACTGACCTCGCCTTCTGGATGATAGCGGGGTGAACAGGCAGTGGCTCGGGTGGTAGATGTCCTTGATGATCTTTATGGCCTTCCTGTAACATCGGGTGGTGTAGGTGTCCTGGAGGGCAGGTAGTTTGCCCCCGATGATGCGTTGTGCAGACCTCACTACCCTCTGGAGAGCCTTACGGTTGAGGGCGGAGCAGTTGCCGTACCAGGCGGTGATACAGCCCGCCAGGATGCTCTCGATTGTGCATCTGTAGAAGTTTGTGAGTGCTTTTGGTGACAAGCCGAATTTCTTCAGCCTCCTGAGGTTGAAGAGGCGCTGCTGCGCCTTCTTCACGATGCTGTCTGTGTGAGTGGACCAATTCAGTTTGTCTGTGATGTGTATGCTGAGGAACTTAAAACTTGCTACTCTCTCCACTACTGTTCCATCGATGTGGATAGGGGGTGTTCCCTCTGCTGTTTCCTGAAGTCCACAATCATCTCCTTAGTTTTGTTGACGTTGAGTGTGAGGTTATTTTCCTGACACCACACTCCGAGGGCCCTCACCTCCTCCCTGTAGGCCGTCTCGTCGTTGTTGGTAATCAAGCCTACCACTGTTGTGTCGTCCGCAAACTTGATGATTGAGTTGGAGGCGTGCGTGGCCACGCAGTCGTGGGTGAACAGGGAGTACAGGAGAGGGCTCAGAACGCACCCTTGTGGGGCCCCAGTGTTGAGGATCAGCGGGGAGGAGATGTTGTTACCTACCCTCACCACCTGGGGGCGGCCCGTCAGGAAGTCCAGTACCCAGTTGCACAGGGCGTGGTCGAGACCCAGGGTCTCGAGCTTGATGACGAGCTTGGAGGGTACTATGGTGTTGAATGCCGAGCTGTACTCGATGAACAGCATTCTCACATAGGTATTCCTCTTGTCCAGATGGGTTAGGGCAGTGTGCAGTGTGGTTGAGATTGCATCGTCTGTGGACCTATTTGAGCGGTAAGCAAATTGGAGTGGGTCTAGGGTGTCAGGTAGGGTGGAGGTGATATGGTCCTTGACTAGTCTCTCAAAGCACTTCATGATGACGGAAGTGAGTGCTACGGGGCTGTAGTCGTTTAGCTCAGTTACCTTAGCTTTCTTGGGAACAGGAACGATGGTGGCCCTCTTGAAGCATGTGGGAACAGCAGACTGGTATAGGGATTGATTGAATATGTCCGTAAACACACCAGCCAGCTGGTCTGCGCATGCTCTGAGGGCGCGGCTGGGGATGCCGTCTGGGCCTGCAGCCTTGCGAGGGTTAACACGTTTAAATGTTTTACTCACCTCGGCTGCAGTGAAGGAGAGACCGCATTTTTCCGTTGCAGGCAGTGTCAGTGGCACTATATTGTCCTCAAAGCGGGCAAAAAAGTTATTTAGTCTACCTGGGAGCAAGACATCCTGGTCCGTGACTGGGCTGGATTTCTTCTTGTAGTCCGTGATTGACTGTAGACCCTGCCACATGCCTCTTGTGTCTGAGCCGTTGAATTGGGATTCTACTTTGTCTCTGTACTGACGCTTAGCTTGTTTGATAGCCTTACGGAGGAAATAGCTGCGTTGTTTGTATTCAGTCATGTTACCAGACACCTTGCCCTGATTGAAACTAGCCTACCTGGTTAAATAAAGGTGTTCTCAACTAGCCTACCTGGTTAAATAAAGGTGTTCTCAACTAGCCTCCCTGGTTAAATAAAGGTGTTCTCAACTAGCCTACCTGGTTAAATAAAGTTGTTCTCAACTAGCTTACCTGGTTAAATAAAGGTGTTCTCAACTAGCTTACCTGGTTAAATAAAGGTGTTCTCAACTAGCTTACCTGGTTAAATAAAGGTGTTCTCAACTAGCTTACCTGGTTATGTAAAGGTGTTCTCAACTAGCCTACCTGGTTAAATAAAGGTGTTCTCAACTAGCTTACCTGGTTAAATAAAGGTGTTCTCAACTAGCCTACCTGGTTAAATAAAGGTGTTCTCAACTAGCCTACCTGGTTAATTAAAGGTGTGAAAACAATGTCTAAATAAAAACATTTACTTTGCTAACGACGTGACGGTGGTGGGCCTGATCACCGATCACCAGTGTGGTGCCACGAGAACAACGCCGCCCTCAACGTCAGCAAGACAAAGGAGCTGATTATGGACACCAGGAAACGGAGGGCAGAGCACACCCCCATTCACATCGAAAGGACTGTAGTGGAGTGGGTCGAGAGCTTCAAGTTCCTCTGTGTATAGAAAGGCCCGAAAAGGAGAGAGGAAGGCTCTAAAAATTGTCAGCCACCCTATTCATAGACTGTTCTCTCTGCTACCGCACGGCAAGCAGTACCGATGCACCAAGTCTAGAACCAAAAGGACCCTGAACAGCTTCTACCCCCCCAAGCCCTAAGACTTTGTAAACATTTGACCCAAAATAGCTACCCAGAATATCTACAGTGACACACTCTTATGACTCATCACATACGCTGCTGCTATTGTTCATTATCTATCATGTTGCTTAATCCCTTTAACCTTACCTCTATGTACATATCTACATCAATGGCCTCGTACCTTTGCACATAGCTAAGTTATCGTTGCTCGTGTATTTATTCCTTGTTCTGAAAAATATTTCTATCACTTTTTCTTTTTTCTCTCTGTTGGGAATGGTCAGTCTCTGGATGGGAGACCAGATGCTGCTGGAAGTGGTGTTGGGGGGCCAGTAAAAGGCACCCTTTCCTCTGGTCTAAGAAAATCTCCCAATCTTCCAGGGCAGTGATTGGGGACATTACCCTGTGTAGGGTGTTGTCTTTCAGATGGGACGTTAAACAGGTGTCCTGACTCTCTGGTCAGTAAAGATCCCATGGCACTTATTGTAAGAGTAGGGGTGTTAACCCCGGTGTCCTGGCTAAAATCCCAATATAATCTTCATGCCAACTAATCATCCACAATTGGCTCATTCATTGCCTACTTTTCCCCAGGTTGTTGCTGTAAATGAGAGTGTGTTCTCAGTCAACTTACCTGGTTAAGTCATTTGATTTAATCGCTACCCAGCTGTTACAGTGTATCCCAACACACTTACCGTATTGCAATTATGTGTTCTGTTCTAAGGTGTGGTTAAACTCCTTTTGACTCTGCATTATTGCTGATGTGAGACTGATGTGATACTTCATATCTGCCTTTGGCTGCGGCCAGTAGCCTGTACAACATTAGCCAAATGTCCTTGGAATCAGGATTATAAATCAATGTCCAGAGCAGGGTAATATCCTCCACAGGTCTTGCCACTATTTTATCTCCTTTATTACCTATTTCATGTGGCAATTTCCTGACACTTGGCCTGGGTTTTTCACCTTACTTATGAAGCTGTGGTTTTATTTTCTGGTATCAGGGCCATCTCTAATTGGTATCAGAGGAAGAGAAGGACAGATTTAAATGTGACAGCGATAGAGAAAGGCACTGGTTGTATCTTTTCAATTACATATACCTTCAACCTCTTTATGGCTACGATGTTGGCTTCTGACGTTCCAAAATGGCCACCCTGTTCATGCAGTCCCTCAACGAACACAGAGGCATAAAATCTCTCTGCAAAGCTGTGTGTGTGTGTGTGTGTGTGTGTGTGTGTGTGTGTGTGTGTGTGTGTGTGTGTGTGTGTGTGTGTGTGTGTGTGTGTGTGTGTGTGTGTGTGTGTGTGTGTGTGTGTGTGTGTGTGTGTGCGTGCGTGCGTGCGTGCGTGCGTGTGTGTGTGTGTGTGAGGGGGGGTGTTAGTGATGAAAGCATGTGAGTGATAGATAAATTGACAATCAACACATGCCAACACCTACTGTTGAAAACAATCCCTTTCTCACACGTTCAGATTCTGAAAACACATGCTCTGATATTCATGTACACAAATTCAAAACCCACAACACTCT
Source organism: Oncorhynchus masou masou (assembly GCF_036934945.1). Classification (NCBI taxonomy): domain Eukaryota; kingdom Metazoa; phylum Chordata; class Actinopteri; order Salmoniformes; family Salmonidae; genus Oncorhynchus; species Oncorhynchus masou. The sequence continues at coordinate 47,813,883 of NC_088232.1, forward strand.
TCTGTTTATTAGAAAGCATGGCAAGGACCATAGAAGATGGAATATACTGTAGCTGGTTTTGAAGCAGGTAATCTTATGGTGGTAGAGAAAATGATATAGACACAAACTTTTATCAGGCTTCATACAGTATGTACCATCTATATACAGTACTACACCTACACAAAACTGCATCAATAATAGATGCGCGCGCACACACACACACACACACACACACACACACACACACACACACACACACACACACACACACACACACACACACACACACACACACACACACACACACACACACACACAATCAAGCTCATGTGGCTGCATTTTCTATGTCCCAATCACATATAGCCTGCCTACACATATACACAGTAATGTAATACAGTAATGTCCACTTCTGGGAATAGAAGCCGCATGTTCCACGTCGAGAGGGAGATACTAGTATGGTGTTCAACATGGTCATTTACTTAGTCTAACCCATGTGTGTGTTTTTGTTTCCTTCTCCCTGCCTCTCGGCCCTAATGGTGGACCCCCAGGATTACAGTAAGTGATATAAACAGGTGGCATCTCCGAGCTGAAACTCTCGGGAAAATGGTCCCCCAGGGAGCCCAACTGGGCTTCCACTCGCCAACATGCCGGCTCAATTCCACCGTCACCGCAATAATCCGGACCAACTAAACAAACAGGGAGATACTGGAGATACTCCGCACTTCAGATATGTCTTGATGTCAATATAGAAGCCGGGCATACAGTAGAATATAGAATGGGATGTACCAGACCTGTGGAAGTGTGTGTGTGTGTGTGGGGGGGGGGGGGGTGTTGGATCTCCACCTTAGGCCGGACGGTATGGCCTTGCCCTAATAAGGAAATTTAGGGATGATAAATTACCAAAACATCGGGGGAACATTCATCAACTTACCTGCCTCCCTGTAATGAGACTGTTTTAATCATTGATCAACCACTTCCTGTATGTTACTGTAATGTATCTACAAGGATGACACAATATCCTGTACCTCAGACCAGAATTTCAAGCAACTTTTACAATTCAAACAACTTCATCTTATGTGCTTTCCAAATGGCACCCTATTTCTTACTTAGTGCACTACTTTTGAGCAGGGCCCATAGGTGAAAAATGTGTCATTTGGGACAAAGCCATGGCTCTGCCTCAGACGGCTTTTGATCTCTCTGTTTCGCTGATGTGTATCTGTGTTGTTCTTTGTCTGGCACTCTCTAATGTACAATCACAACCTCTCCACTCCACCCGCCCCCCATCCACTCCCCTTTCACACACACCTCTACCCCCGTCCCCCCTTCCCACCTCTGCTCACCTTGCTACAACACTTCAGTAACGATCTCATTTACCGGCCCATTAATCACCGGGATATCAGACAGTGTGTGTGTTGTGTGTGTGTGTGTGTGTGTTCTCTTTCACTCAGACCTCTTGCTCTTTGCAGTGGATGGAACAGGATGGGGCCTTGGACAGAGCTAGAGAGAGCATACCAACTGCTATGCTACAACCATCAACTCTGAAATCACGCAGAGAGCCCACCTGCTAACAATACACTATTATTACTATATTACTATATTACTATATTTCACTGCTGACAGTAGGAGTCATGGAAATGGATTGTTTTATATCAGCATCTAAAATGCAGTGGTCTGCATTATGGACTAGTACAACAGTATAACAATAATAAAACCATGTTTGCCCCCGATATGACCATGGAACAACTGCTACTGTGTCAGGTGTAACTGTGTGGTGAAACACTTTTTAATGATTACCATTATGGCTCACTGGAGTGAAGTAAGTGGAGGTCTCTTGACTCTTATCAGACAAACAGCAATGCTGAGTGGTGCTGTGAAGGTTCAGCCTTAAAAGAACCAGACAAACAGCAATGCTGAGTGGTGCTGTGAAGGTTCAGCCTATAGAATTAGAAGTATCTCTATTAACTCATCACATGCACCTTTTATTGCTATCTAAACTGAAGTCGCCACGCACACAAGACATTCGCATGCACCTACACACACACACAAACACACACACACACACACACACACACACACACACACACACACACACACACACACACACACTCTCACTCTCTTGCTCTCTCTCACACACACACACACAAGCATGCACATACACGGCACCGCGGCACATTAGCAGGAGGGCTGCTAATGAAGTGAATACACAGTACCAGTCAAAGGTTTGGACACCTACTCATTCAAGGGTTTTTCTTTATTTTTACTATTTTCTACATTGTAGAATAATAGTGAAGACATCAGAACTATGAAATAAAAAAGTGTTACAAATCAAATATATTTTATATTTGAGATTCTTCAAAGTATCCACCCTTTGCCTTGATGACAGCTTTGCACACTCTTGGCATTCTCTCAACCAGCTTCATGACGAATGCTTTTCCAACAGTCTTGAAGGAGTTCCTACATATGCTGAGCACTTGTTGGCTGCTTTTCCTTCACTCTGCAGTCCAACTCATCCCAAACCATCTCAATTGGGTTGAGGTCGGGTGATTGTGCAAGCCAGGTCATCTCATGCAGCACTCCATCACTCTCATTGGTCAAATAGCCTTTACACAGCCTGGAGGTGTGTTTTTGGTTCATTGACCTGTTGAAACAAAGTCCCACTAAGCACAAACCAGATGGGATGGCGTATCGCTGCAGAATGCTGTGGTAGCCATGCTGGTTAAGTGCCTTGAATTAGAAATACATCACAGACTGTGTCACAGACAGCACCCCACACCATCACACCTCCTCCTCCATGTTTCATGGTGGGAACCACACATGCGGAGATCATCCGTTCACCTACTCTGCGTCTCACAAAGACACGGCGGGCGGTTGGAACCAAAAATCAGATTTCCACCAGTCTAATGTTCCTTTCTCGTGTGTCTTGATCTAAGCAAGTCTCTTCTTCTTATAGGTGTCCTTTAGTAGAGGTTTCTTTGCAGCAATTCGGCCATGAAGGCCTGATTCACACAGTCTCTGAACAGTTGATGTTGATGTGTCTGTTACCAGGGTTGGGGAGTAATGGATTACATGTAACCAATTACATGAAAAGGGATTACAAAAAAAACGGTAATTGTAATCCATTACGTTAGCTAAAATATTGTAATCAGTGACCTCAATCCAATGACCTTGCCACTTTGAGTCACTGAGCTCTTCAATAAGGACATGTTTGCCCCAAAGGTGCGGACTCTGGCCGCAAAACCTGAACCTATAGGGGAGGGTCTGGGTGGAAGTCTGTCCGCGGTGGCGGCTCTGGCGCGGGACGTGGACCCCACTCCACCATAGTCTTTGTCCGCCTCTTCACCCACCTCCGTGGCCCCTTTAGAGCGCCAACCCTCGCCGCCGACCTCGGACTGGGGACCCTCGCAACGGTTCCCGAGTGGACGGGAGATTCCGGCAAACTGGACATGCGGGAGACTCCGGCAGCTCCAACGTGAAGGGCGACTCCGACAGCGCCGGAGTGACGGGCAATTCTGGCAGCTCCTGACTGACCGGCGGCTCTGGCAGCTCCTGACTGACCGGCGGCTCTGGCAGCTCCTGACTGACCGGCGGCTCTGGCAGCTCCTGACTGGCGGGCGGCTCTGGCAGCTCAGGACAGACGGGCGGCTCTGGCAGCTCAGGACAGACGGGCGACTCTGGCAGCTCAGGACAGATGGGAGACTATGGCAGCTCAGGACAGGCGGGAGCACCTGTAGGGAGGAGACGGAGAGACAGCCTGGTACGGGGGGCTGCCACCGGAGGCCTGGTGTGTGGAGGAGGCACTGGATAGACCGGACTGTGGAGGTGCACTGGAGGTCTCGAGCACTGAGCCTGCACAACCCTACCTGGCTGGATGCGCCCCGTAGCCAGGCCAGAGCAGCGAGCTGGAATCGACCGCACTGGGCTGTGCTGGCGAACCGGGAACACCATGCGCAGGGCTGGTGCTATGTACACCGGCCCGAGGAGACGCACTGGAGACCGGCTTCATGGCACCTGGCTCGATGCCCACTCTAGCCCGGGCCAATACGAGGCGCTGCGATGTAACGCACCGGGCTATGCCTGCGCACCGGGGACTCCGTGTGCCTCACGGCATAACACGGTGCCTGCCCGGTCCACCTCTCTCCACGGTAAGCACGGGGAGTTGTCTCAGGTCTCCGTGTGCTCCCCCCAAGACATTTTTGGGGCTGCCTCTCGTCCCAGCCGCGCTGCCGTACTGCCTCCTCATATCGCCGCCCCTTCCCTTTTCGCTGCCTCCGGCTCCGCCTTGGGGCGGCGATATTCCCCAACCTGTGCACAGGGTCCTTTGCCGTCCAAAATCTCCTCCCATGTCCAGGAGTCTGGAGATCGCTGCTGATGCCCGTTACCACGCTGCTTGGTCCTTGGTTAGTAGGTGATTCTGTAACGGTCTTCTTCCTCCTCTGACAAGGAGAAGTAGGAAGGATCGGAGGACCAATGCGCAGCGTGGTAAGTGTTCATCTTTTTAATAAAGTAAATGAACACTGAACAAAAAACAATAAAGTAAATTAAATGATACCGAAACAGTTCTGTCTGGTGCAGGCACAAAACAGAAAATAATCACCCACAACTCAAGGGTGAAAAAAGGCTACCTAAGTATGGTTCCCAATCAGGGACAACAATTGACAGCTGCCTCTGATTGAGAACCATACCAGGCCAAACACAGAAATCCCAAATTATAGAAAAAAGAACATAGACTGCCCACCCCAACTCACACCCTGACCATACTAAAACAAAGACAAAACAAAGGAACTAAGGTCAGAACGTGACAGTATCTTGAATACACAAGTGTTCAACCCCCTTGTTAGAATCACCTGTTAGATTCACCTTAGGTCTTTCTGAGTAAACCTCTAAGAGTTTTGCACGCAAAGGTACTCAGTGTTCTGTTGGATTTGCCCGAAGCATAATGCTTTGTATTCAGGACATAAAGTTAAATTCTTTGCCAAATTTCTTTGCAGTTTTACTTTAGTGCCTTATTGCAAACCAGATGCATGTTGTAGAATATTTTTATTCTGTACAGGCTTCCTTCTTTTTCACTCTGTCTATTAGGTTAGTATTGTGAGGTAACAACAATGTTGTTGATCCATCCTCAGTTTTCTCCTATCACAGCCATTAAACTCAATAACTGCTTTAAAGTCACTATTGGCTTCATGGTGACTTATTGTGACAAGGTGCCCTTCTTTCTGAGGCATTGGAAAACCTTTCTGGTCTTTGTTGTGGTTTAATCTTTGTTTGAAATTCACTGCTCGACTGAGGGACCTTATAGATACTGTAATTGTATGTATGGGGTGAAGAGATGAGGTAGTCTTTCAAAAATCAAGTTAAACACATGTAACAATATTATGTTACTCTACTCTTCCTGCGCCGACAGAGATGGCCGCCTCACTTCCTGCGCCGACAGAGATGGCCGCCTCACTTCGCGTCCTCAGGAAACTATGCAGTATTTTCTTTTTTTATGTATTATTTCTTACCCTGTTACCCCAGGAAATATTAAGTCTCATTACATACAGCCGGGAGGAACTATTGGATATAAGAGCAATGTCAACTTACCAACATTACAACCAGGAATTCCGACTTTTCCAAAGCGGATCCTCTGTTTGGTCCGCCACCCAGGACAATGGATCGGATCCCAGCAGGTGACCCAAAACAACGGCGCTGCAGAAGGGGCAAACGGAGCGGTCTTCTGGTCAGGCTCCGTAGACGGGCACATCGTGCACCGCTCCTGAGTATACTACTAGCCCACGTCCAGTCCCTTGACAACAAGGCAGATGAAATCCGAGCAAGGGTTGCCTTCCAGAGAGACATCAGAGATTGCTACTGTTAAACAGCCATCTCTAACATTGAGTGGCTGCTGCCAACATACTGACTCAAATCTCACTTTAATAATGACAAATTGGATGTGATAAATGTATCATTAGTCACTTTAAGCAATGCCACTTTATATAATGTTTACGTACACTACGTTACACATCTCATATGTATATACTGTACTCTATACCATCTACTGCAACTTGCCTATGCCGTTCGGCCATCGCTCATCCATATATTTATATGTACATATTCTTATTCATTCCTTTACACTTGTATGCATAAGGTAGTTGTTATGAAATTGTTAGATTACTTGTTAGATATTATTGCATGGTCGTAACAAAAAGCACCAGCATTTCGCTACACTCGCATTAACATCTGCTAACCATGTGTATGTGACCAATACCATTTGATTTGATCTGACTTGTTAAGCACATTGTTACTACTGAACTGGTTTAGGCATGCGGCACGCCAACACAAAGTGGTTGAATACTTAGTGACTCAAGACCTTTCAGCTTTTCTTTTTTTTTCTTCTAAAAACAGAATTCCACTTTGACATTATTGTCATGGATCCCTCCAGAACTGTCATTATGCACTCCTGATCCCTATTTCCATTTAATTAATATGTGTATAAGAGTGCCCTTTGTTCTCCATTGGGCGGTCAATTATTGTTCCAATGTCCGTTGGTCGTATGAGTACCTGTGCTGTGTTGTTTTGGCTTTCGTGCCGCTTGTATTGTGCAGATGATTACGGGTCGCGTCCCGTGTGGTATCATTATGTGCGTGTGTGTTACGGGTCTCATTTAGTGTGGTATCATTATGTGCGTGTGTGTTACAGGTCTCATCCAGTGTGGTATCATTATGTGCGTGTGTGTTACGGGTCTCATTCAGTGTGGTATCATTGTGTGCGTGTGTGTTACGGGTCTCATTCAGTGTGGTATCATTATGTGCGTGTGTGTTACGGGTCTCATTCAGTGTGGTATCATTGTGTGCGTGTGTGTTACGGGTCTCATCTAGTGTGGTAATATTGTGTACGTGTGTGTTACGGGTCTCATCCAGTGTGGTAATATTGTGTGCGTGTGTGTTACGGGTCTCATCCAGTGTGGTATCATTATGTGCGTGTGTGTTGCGGGTCTCATCCAGTGTGGTATCATTATGTGCGTGTGTGTTACGGGTCTCATTCAGTGTGGTATCATTATGTGCGTGTGTGTTACGGGTCTCATTCAGTGTGGTATCATTGTGTGCGTGTGTGTTACGGGTCTCATCTAGTGTGGTATCATTATGTGCGTGTGTGTTACGGGTCTCATCCAGTGTGGTATCATTGTGTGCGTGTGTGTTACGGGTCTCATCCAGTGTGGTATCATTATGTGCGTGTGTGTTACGGGTCTCATCCAGTGTGGTATCATTATGTGCGTGTGTGTTACGGGTCTCATTCAGTGTGGTATCATTATGTGCGTGTGTGTTACGGGTCTCATTCAGTGTGGTATCATTATGTGCGTGTGTGTTACGGGTCTCATCCAGTGTGGTATCATTATGTGCGTGTGTGTTACGGGTCTCATTCAGTGTGGTATCATTATGTGCGTGTGTGTTACGAGTCTCATCCAGTGTGGTATCATTGTGTGCGTGTGTGTTACGAGTCTCATCCAGTGTGGTATCATTGTGTGCGTGTGTGTTACGGGTCTCATCCAGTGTGGTAATATTGTGTGCGTGTGTGTTACGGGTCTCATCCAGTGTGGTATCATTATGTGCGTGTGTGTTACGAGTCTCATCCAGTGTGGTATCATTATGTGCGTGTGTGTTACGGGTCTCATTCAGTGTGGTATCATTATGTGCGTGTGTGTTACGGGTCTCATCCAGTGTGGTAATATTGTGTGCGTGTGTGTTACGGGTCTCATCAGTGTGGTAATATTGTGTGCGTGTGTGTTACGGGTCTCATCCAGTGTGGTAATATTGTGTGCGTGTGTGTTACGGGTCTCATCCAGTGTGGTATCATTGTGTGCGTGTGTGTTATGGGTCTCATCCAGTGTGGTATCATTTGTGTGCGTGTCTGTTACGGGTCTCATCCAGTGTGGTATCATTGTGTGCGTGTGTGTTACGGGTCTCATCCAGTGTGGTAATATTGTGTGCGTGTCTGTTACGGGTCTCATCCAGTGTGGTATCATTGTGTGCGTGTCTGTTACGGGTCTCATCCAGTGTGGTATCATTATGTGCGTGTCTGTTACGGGTCTCATCCAGTGTGGTATCATTGTGTGCGTGTCTGTTACGGGTCTCATCCAGTGTGGTATCATTATGTGCGTGTGTGTTACGGGTCTCATCCAGTGTGGTAATCATTATGTGCGTGTGTGTTACGGGTCTCATTCAGTGTGGTATCATTATGTGCGTGTGTGTTACGGGTCTCATTCAGTGTGGTATCAGGTGGCGTGGCGAGAATCTATGTCTCACCACTGGTGTCCCCCAGTGTCTGTTCTAGAGTCTCATCCAGTGTGGTATCATTGGTCGTGTGTCATAACCTCACATGGTCTCATCCAGTGTGGTATCATTGTGTGCGTGTGTGTGGTACGGGTCTCATGCAGTGTGGTATCATTATGTGCGTGTGTGTTACGGGTCTCATCCAGTGTGGTATCATTCCTGTGAAGTGTGTGTTCCATGGGTCTCATCCAGTGTGGTATCATTGTGTGCGTGTGTGTCCTGGTCTCATCCAGTGTGGTATCATTAACATGTGCGTGTGTGTTACGGGTCTCATCCAGTGTGGTATCATTATGTGCGTGTGTGTTGCGGGTCTCATCCAGTGTGGTATCATTATGTGCGTGTGTGTTAAACCCGGGTCTCATCGCAGTGTGGTATCATTATGTGCGTCCTGTGTTCCACTGGTCTCATTCAGTGTGGTATCAAGACCATGGTGCTTGTGCGTGTATGTTCCAGACTCTGATCAGGGTCTCATTCAGTGTGGTATCATTATGTGCGTGTGTGTTACGGTCTCATCCAGTGTGGTATCATTGTGCCCAGTCAAAACTGTTCGCTGCTCTGGCCCTCATCCAATGTGGTAACACTCCCTATGTGCGTGTGGTTACGGGTCAATCATTCAGTGTGGTATCATTATGTGCGTTAAGGAATACCTGATAGGATAAAGGTCTCATCCAGTGTGGATCATTATGTAAAGTGGCTGTTCCACTGGGTCTCATTCAGTGTTGTATCATTATGTCGTGTGTGATACGGGTCTCATTCAGTGTGGTATCATTATGTGCGTGTGTGTTTATTCGGGTCTCATTCAGTGTGGTATCATTATGTGCGTGTGTGTTGAGTCTCATCCAGTGTGGTATCATTGTGTGCGTGTGTGTTACGAGTCTCATCCAGTGTGGTATCATTATGATGCGTGTGTGTTACGGCGTTTCTACCCTGTGACACTTGTTTGGGTCTCATTCAGTGTGGTATCATTATGTGCTTGTGTGTTAACACAACAAAATGTCTCATCAGTGTGGTATCATTATGTGCGTGTGTACCTCTTTAATTAATGGGGTCTCATTCAGTGTTGTTTATTATGTGCGTGTGTGTTGCAATGTCTCATCCAGTGTGCCTTTATCATGAACTTTTTGCGTGTGTGTTTACTAGGCTATTTGATTTAATGTATATCCAGTTGTGAAGTTTCATACACCTTAGCCAAATACATTTAAACTCAGTTTCTCATTCAGTGTGGTACCCATTAAAATTCCCTGTGTTAGGTCTCATTCAGTGTTTATCATTATGTCGTGTGTGTTACGGGTCTCATTCAGTGTGGTATCATTATGTGCGTGTGTGTTCGAGTCTCATCCAGTGTGGTATCATTGTGTGCGTGTGTGTTACGAGTCTCATCCAGTGTGGTATCATTATGTGCGTGTGTGTTACGAGTCTCATCCAGTGTGGTATCATTGTGTGCGTGTGTGTTACGAGTCTCATCCAGTGTGGTATCATTATGTGCGTGTGTGTTACGGGTCTCATCATGACCGTGTGGTATCATTATGTGCGTGTGTGTTCAGGATTTGAGTCTCATCCAGTGTGGTATCATTATGTGCGTGTGTGTTACGGGTCTCATTCAGTGTGACAATATCCCATTATGTGTGTGTATGTTACGGGTCTCATCCAGTGCGGTTTCAAGGTGTGCATGTGTGTTACGGGTCTCATCTAGTGTGGAATAATCAAGTAGTTGAAAGTCCATGTGTGTTACGGCCCCTCATCACTGCTCTAATATTGTGTGCGTGGAGGAATGGGTCTCAACAGTGTGGTAAACGGGTCTCATCCAGTGTGGTAAATTGTGTGCTCTGTCATTACAAAGGGTATCATCCAGTGTGGATAAATTTGTGCGTGTGACCAAAAACGGGTCTCATCCAGTTGCAAATAAATCATTAAAAATGTACAATGTGATTTTCTGGATCTCATCCAGTGTGGTATCATTATGTGCGTGTCTGTTACGGGTCTCATCCAGTGTGGTATCATTGTGTGCGTGTCTGTTACTGTAGGGTCTCATCCAGTGTGGTATCATTGTGTGCGTGTGGAACCAAATTATATGTTTCTGTCTTCAGTTTGTTTTAAATGATATGGGCTATATGGCATACCCAGCCTGTTACGGGTCTCATCCAGTGTGGTAATACTGTGTGCGTGTCTGTTACGGGTCTCGCCCCGGTGTGTTTATTCGAGGTATTCCTCGCTCTTTTGTTTGGGTTTCTACCCTGTTTTTTTTATACATGCTTGTTTGGTCTTCGTCCCCTTGCCTTTACATGGCACGCTGTAATTTGTGTCAATAAAAAACCCTATTACACATTCCTGCGCCTGTCTCCTTTATAGCATTGTGACAATGATGGGGTATTGCGTAGGCCAGTGACACAATCTCAATTGAATCAATTTTAAATTCAGGCTGTAACAGAACAAAATGTCAAAACGTCAAGAGGTGTGAACGCCTTTCTGAAGGCCCTGTACCTCTTTAATTAATGGATCAAGCCTCATCAGTCATTCTCATCTCGTTCCCTGTTTATTATGTGGCTGTCCAGCGGTCCTGAATTTGCAATGCACCTGACTATCCACGTTTTTCTGTGCAATTGCCTTTTATTGTGAACTTTTTAAACGTTTTTGTGTGTTTACTAGGCTATTTGATTTAATGTATATACAGTTGAAGTCGGAAGTTTACATACACCTTAGCCAAATACATTTAAACTCAGTTTTTCATAATTCCTGACGTTTACCCATAGTAAAAATTCCCTGTGTTAGGTCAGTTAGGATAACCACTTTATTTTAAGAATGTGAAATGTCAGAATAATAGTAGAGATTATGATTTATTTCAGCTTTTATTTCTTTCATCACATTCCCAGTGGGTCAGAAGGTTACATACACTCAATTAGTATTTGGTAGCATTGCCTTTAAATTGTTTAACTTGGGTCAAACGTTTCAGATAGCCTTCCACAAGCTTCCCACAATAAGTTGGGTGGATTTTGGCCCATTCCTCATGACAGAGCTGGTGTAACTGAGTCAGGTTTGTAGGCCTCCTTAGTCACACACGCTTTTCAGTTCTGCCCACAAATGTTCTATAGGATTGAGGACAGGGATTTGTGATGGCTACTCCAATGCTTTGACTTTGTTGTCCTTAAGCCATTTTGCCACAACTTTGGAAGTTAGGGCATCAGCAAGGGCATTGAAGATGAAACGTGGCTGGGTCTTTCAGCATGACAATGATCCCAAACACACCGCCCGGGCAACGAAGGAATGGCTTCGTAAGAAGCATTTCAAGGTCCTGGAGTGGCCTAGCCAGTCTCCAGATCTCAACCCCATAGAAAATCTTTGGAGGGAGTTGAAAGTCCATGTTGCCCAGCAACAGCCCCAAAACATCACTGCTCTAGAGGAGATCTGCGTGGAGGAATGGGCCAAAATACCAGCAACAGCGTGTGAAAACCTTGCGAAGACTTACAGAAAACGTTTGACCTCTGTCATTGCCAACAAAGGGTATATAACAAAGTATTGAGATAAACTTTTGTTATTGACCAAAAACTTATTTTCCACCATAATTTGCAAATAAATTCATAAAAAATCCTACAATGTGATTTTCTGGATTTATTTTACTCATTTTGTCTGTCATAGTTGAAGTGTACCTATGATGAAAATTACAGGCCTCTCTCATCTTTTTAAATGGGAGAACTTGCACAATTGGTGGCTAACTAAATACTTTTTTGCCCCACTGTAGATGTCCTAACCGACTTGCCAAAACTATAGTTTGTTAACAAGAAATTTGGGGAGTGGTTGAAAAAACTAGTTTTAATTTCTCCAACCTAAGTGTACGTATACTTCTGACTTCAACTATGTTTCAGGACTTTGGCTTCACTAATAAAAATGGAACCAAATTATATGTTTCTGTCTTCAGTTTGTTTTAAATAGGATATGGGCTATATGGCATACAAAGGTATAGGTTGAATGTGATATTCTGCCCATACCCAGCCTGAGTAGGCCTAGAACTCCATTAGGTTGAATGTGATATTCTGCCTATACCCAGGCTGAGTAGGCCTAGAACTCCATTAGGTTGAATGTGATATTCTGCCTATACCCAGCCTGAGTAGGCCTAGAACTCCATTAGGTTGAATGTGATATTCTCCCTATACCCAGCCTGAGTAGGCCTAGAACTCCATTAGGTTGAATGCGATAGTCTGCCTATAACCAGCCTGAGTAGGCCTATAACTCCATTAGGTTGAATGTGATATTCTGCCTATACCCAGCCTGAGTAGGCCTAGAACTCCATTAGGTTGAATGCGATAGTCTGCCTATAACCAGCCTGAGTAGGCCTATAACTCCATTAGGTTGAATGCGATAGTCTGCCTATAACCAGCCTGAGTAGGCCTTGACTCCATTCATATTCTGTTCAGAGTTTAGAGACATTTCTCAAATTGGAAATGAGCTATTATCAGGCTGGTTGAATTTGGAAAAATCCACCTGCACTCAGCCCCCCCCCAATCAGCAGACCGTGGCATTCTTTTTACCTAACAGTGTGGGCTAAATAGTTTGCGACAATTAGTAGATTGTATGCAATTTAAGTATGCAGTACGCTAGTGTAGGTATTTGGACACCACCCCTCCCTCTGTGTGTGTGTGTGTGTGTGTGTGTGTGTGTGTGTGTGTGTGTGTGTGTGTGTGTGTGTGTGTGTGTGTGTGTGTGTGTGTGTGTGTGTGTGTGTGTGTGTGTGTGTGTGTGTGTGACCCTCCCATTGAGAGAGTGATGATCTTGCTCTCCCAGCCTGCTGTAGGATCTCTGTGGGGTGTCATCTTCATACCAGGAGAGGCTTAGTTAACATATATCTGCCCTCTGTAACATTCTATCTATCATATACACACACACACACACACCACCACCACCACCACCAAAGCATGCGTTAGTCAGGGACTTACAGACACCTACTGTATGTGAACCTATAATTGCCTCTCCTGAAATGTGTAGAGCCACACACCTAGCACAGGTACCATAGCCATTGATTGTCAGCTGCTTCTATGGCGATTAGGAGTGCTCTGTCAGCACACACCATGCTGTAATGCATGGTGTGTGTAATGCTGTATACAACTTCCGGCGCCGACAGAGATGGCCGCCTCGTTTTTGCGTTCCTAGGAAACTATGCAGTTTTTTGTTTTTTTTACGTGTTATTTCTTACATTAGTACCCCAGGTCATCTTAGGTTTCATTACATACAGTCGAGAAGAACTACTGAATATAAGATCAGTGTCAACTCACCATCAGTACGACCAAGAATATGACTTTCGCGAAGCGGATCCTGTGTTCTGCCTTTCACCCAGGACAACGGAATGGATCCCAGCCGGCGACCCAAAAAAACGACTTCGTAAAAGAGGGAAACGAGGTGGTCTTCTGGTCAGACTCCGGAGACGGGCACATCGTGCACCACTCCCTAGCATTCTTCTCGCCAATGTCCAGTCTCTTGACAACAAGGTTGATGAAATCCGAGCAAGGGTAGCATTCCAGAGGGACATCAGAGACTGTAACGTTCTTTGCTTCACGGAAACATGGCTCACTGGAGAGACGCTCTCGGATGCGGTGCAGCCAGCGGGTTTCTCCACACATCGCGCCGACAGAAACAAACACCTTTCTGGTAAGAAGAGTGGTGGGGGCGTATGCCATATGGCTAACATGACGTGGTGTGATCACAGAAACATACAGGAACTCAAATCCTTCTGTTCACCTGATTTAGAATTCCTCACAATCAAATGTAGACCGCATTATCTACCAAGACAATTCTCTTCGATTATAATCACAGCCGTATATATTCCCCCCCCAAGCAGACACATCGATGGCTCTGAACAAACTTTATTTGACTCTTTGCAAACTGGAATCCATACATCCTGAGGCGGCATTCATTGTAGCTGGGGATTTTAACAAGACTAATCTGAAAACAAGACTCCCTAAAATGTATCAGCATATCGATTGCGCCACCAGGGCTGGCAAAACCTTGGATCACTGTTATTCTAACTTCCGCGACGCATATAAGGCCCTGCCCGCCCCCCTTTCGGAAAAGCTGACCACGACTCCATTTTGCTGATCCCTGCCTACAGACAGAAACTAAAACAAGAAGCTCCCACGCTGAGGTCTGTCCAACGCTGGTCCGACCAAGCTGATTCCACACTCCAAGACTGCTTCCATCACGTGGACTGGGACATGTTTCGTATTGCGTCAGGCAACAACATTGACGAATACGCTGATTCGGTGTGCGAGTTTATTAGAACGTGCATTGAAGATGTCGTTCCCATAACGATTAAAACATTCCCTAACCAGAAACCGTGGATTGATGGCAGCATTCGCGTGAAACTGAAAGCGCGAACCACTGCTTTTAATCAGAGCAAGGTGACTGGTAACATGACCGAATACAAACAGTGCAGCTATTCCCTCCGTAAGGCTATCAAACAAGCTAAGCGTCAGTATAGAGACAAAGTAGAATCTCAATTCAACGGCTCAGACACAAGAGGTATGTGGCAGGGTCTACAGTCAATCACGGACTACAAGAAGAAATCCAGCCCAGTCATGGACCAGGATCTCTTGCTCCCAGGCAGACTAAATAACTTTTTTGCCCGCTTTGAGGACAATACAGTGCCACTGACACGGCCTGCAACGGAAACATGCGGTCTCTCCTTCACTGCAGCCGAGGTGAGTAAAACATTTAAACGTGTTAACCCTCGCAAGGCTGCAGGCCCAGACGGCATCCCCAGCCGCGCCCTCAAAGCATGCACAGACCAGCTGGCTGGTGTGTTTACGGACATATTCAATCAATCCCTATACCAGTCTGCTGTTCTCACATGCTTCAAGAGGGCCACCATTGTTCCTGTTCCCAAGAAAGCTAAGGTAACTGAGCTAAACGACTACCGCCCCGTAGCACTCACTTCCGTCGTCATGAAGTGCTTTGAGAGACTAGTCAAGGACCATATCACCTCCACCCTACCTGACACCCTAGACCCACTCCAATTTGCTTACCGCCCAAATAGGTCCACAGACGACGCAATCTCAACCACACTGCACACTGCCCTAACCCATCTGGACAAGAGGAATACCTATGTGAGAATGCAGTTCATCGACTACAGCTCGGCATTTAACACCATAGTACCCTCCAAGCTCGTCATCAAGCTCAAGACCCTGGGTCTCGACCCCGCCCTGTGCAACTGGGTACTGGACTTACTGACGGGCCGCCCCCCAGGTGGTGAGGGTAGGCAACAACATCTCCACCCCGCTGATCCTCAACACTGGAACCCCACAAGGGTGCGTTCTGAGCCCTCTCCTGTACTCCCTGTTCACCCACGACTGCGTGGCAACGCACGCCTCCAACTCAATCATCAAGTTTGCGAACGACACAACAGTGGTAGGCTTGATTACCAACAACGACGAGACGGCCTACAGGGAGGAGGTGAGGGCCCTCGGAGCGTGGTGTCAGGACAATAACCTCACACTCAACGTCAACAAAACTAAGGAGATGATTGTGGACTTCAGGAAACAGCAGAGGGAACACCCCCCTATCCACATCGATGGAACAGTAGTGGAGAGGGTAGTAAGTTTTAAGTTCCCCGGCATACACATCGCAGACAAACTAAATTGGTCCACTCACACATACAGCATCGTGAAGAAGGCGCAGCAGCGCCTCTTCAACCTCAGGAGGCTGAAGAAATTCGGCTTGTCACCAAAAACACTCACAAACTTCTACAGATGCACAATCGAGAGCATCCTGGCGCCTGGTACGGCAACTGCTCCGCCCACAACCGTAAGGCTCTCCAGAGGGTAGTGAGGTCTGCACAACGTATCACCGGGGGCAAACTACCTGCCCTCCAGGACACCTACACCACCCGATGTTACAGGAAGGCCATAAAGATCATCAAGGACAACACCCACCCGAGCCACTGCCTGTTCACCCCGCTATCATCCAGAAGGCGAGGTCAGTACAGGTGCATCAAAGCTGGGACCGAGAGACTGAAAAACAGCTTCTATCTCAAGGCCATCAGACTGTTAAACAGCAACCACTAACATTGAGTGGCTGCTGCCAACACACTGACTCAACTCCAGCCACTTCAATAATGGGAATTGATGGGAAAGGATGTAAAATATATCACTAGCAAATTTAAACAATGCTACCTAATATAATGTTTACATACCCTACATTATTCATCTCATATGTATACGTATATACTGTACTCTATCATCTACTGCATCCTTATGTAATACATGTATCACTAGCCACTTTAACTATGCCACTTTGTTTACATACTCATCTCATATGTATATACTGTACTCGATACCATCTACTGTATCTTGCCTATGCTGCTCTGCACCATCACTCATTCATATCTTTATGTACATATTCTTTATCCCCTTACACTGTGTATAAGATATTAGTTTTGGAATTGTTAGTTAGATTACTTGTTGGTTATTACTGCATTGTCGGAACTGGAAGCACAAGCATTTCGCTACACTCGCATTAACATCTGCTAACCATGTGTATGTGACAAATAAAATTTTATTTGATTTGATTTGGGTAACTTGGTAAGAGAACTTTAGATCAATTCCATAGCTGAGTAGAATGCTCAGCCCTGTTTACGGTAAAGTACAGTCATTTCAATGTTTCAAAGATGTTTGAGGTGCTAGAATCCCAAACATTATTAACCTCTAGCATCGAGCAATCCCGTATCCGGGAGCGTAATCATAGCCTCAAGCTCATTAGCATAACGCAATGTTAACTATTCATGAAAATCGCAAATGAAATGAAAGAAATATATTCACTCACAAGCTTAGTCTTTTGTTAACAACACAGTCATCTCAGATTTTCAAAATATGCTTTTCAACCATCGCTACACAAGCAAGGCAACAGGCAATATTTTCACAGAAACAAGAAAATCATTCAAATAAAAGCATTTACCTTTGAAGAACTTCAGATGTTTTCAATGAGGAGACTCTCAGTTAGATAGCAAATGTTCAGTTTTTCCAAAAATATTATTTGTGTAGGAGAAATCGCTCCGTTTTGTTCATCACGTTTGGCTAAGAAAAAAACCCAAAAATTCAGTCATTACAACGCCAAACTTTTTTCCAAATTAACTCCATAATATCGACAGAAACATGGCAAACGTTGTTTAGGATCAATCCTCAAGGTGTTTTTCACATATCTATCCGATGATAAATCATTCGTGACAGTTGCCTTTCTCCTCTGAACCAAATGGAAAAGTGCACGCAGCTGGAGATTGCGCAATAATTTCGACGGAGGACACCAAGCGGACACCTTGTATATGTAGTCTCTTATGGTCATTCTTCCAATGATATGCCTACAAATACGTCGCGATGCTGCAGACACCTTGGGGAAACGACAGAAAGTGTAGGCACATTCCTGGCGCATTCACAGCCATATAAGGAGACATTGGAACACAGCGCATTCAAAATCTGGGGCACTTCCTGTATGAAATTTCATCTTGGTTTCGCCTGTAGCATTAGTTCTGTGGCACTCACAGACAATATCTTTGCAGTTTTGGAAACGTCAGAGTGTTTTCTTTCCAACGCTGTCACTTATATGCATAGTCGAGCATCTTTTCGTGACAAAATATCTTGTTTAAATTGGGAACGGTTTTTTATCCAAAAATTAAAAGAGCCCCCCCTATATCGAATAAGTTTAAAGGATTATAAAGACAGTTCTATAACATGTCCAACTGCAGTACTGGTGCGGTATGGTTGTATGCACAGGAGATTGGTGGCAGCTTAATTGGGGAGGACGTGCTCGGAGGTAATGACTGGAGTGGAATAGGTGGAATGGTATCAAATACAGGCGTTTGATTTGGTTTCCAGGCGTTTGATGCCATTACATTTGCTCCATGCTGACCATCATTATAAAGTGCAATCGGAAATTATTCAGGCCCCTTGACTTTTTCAACATTCAAGTGTGTTAGCTACAGGTCTTAACAAAAGACACCACTATGCAAGTACCCACTGACTATCTACCCCGACTTCAGAGCACTCTCGTCTGAGTGTACCAGAGCGCAGAATAACTGACGATTTTACGAACGCTCCACACCCGTTGAATAAGGCCGGTGTCAGTAAACATTGGAAAGAAAGCGTGTTAATTAAATTGTTGCCAGCAGCACAAGTGCAGTCACCAACACTCTGGATAACATAAAAACGGCCTAACCAGCTCTGCTAGGGCGAATAAAATGGTCAGAGTGAGCTGTTCTCTCATTTGTCTCTGGAAGTAGCTAGCAAGCTAGACAACGTTAGCCAGTTACCAAGGTAACTTCTGTTAGGTCAGCTAGCTAACATTACGTGTATGATCTGTGTAGTAATATTATTTGTATCTCAGAGCCATTTGCTTTGCTAGTTATAGTCTAATGTTAGCTAGCTAACATTGAACCCGGTTGGTTAACTACCTGCAGATTCATGCAGGGTAGTAACATCATGAGTTGGGAATATGGTTCATTGTTTAGCTAGCTAGTTAGCTACATGTCTTAACAAAAGACTCCACAATGCAAGTAACAATTTCAATAGAATGTTAATGATGTCACTGCGACAACTGCTGATAGACGTAGCTGGTAAATTCGCTCTAGCTATCTACTCTGATTTCAGAGCACTCTCGTCTGAGTGTGCCAGAGCGCAGAATAACTGACAAATTTACGAAAGCTCAACACCCGTTGAATATGGCCTGTGTCGGTGAACGTTGGCAAAAAAAGAGTAAATTGTTGCCAGCAGCACAGTTGCAGTCACCAACGCTCTGGATAACATGAAAACAGCCTAACCAGCTCTGCTAGGCCAAGTAAAATGGTCAGTGAGCTGTTCTCTCATTTGTGTGTTTTAAGTAGCTAGCAAGCTAGCCAATGTTAACGAGTTGGCTTGGGTTCTTGACTGCTGTTGTTAGGACAGAACACTCGGATCAACCCTTAAACAGATCGGTGGGGCTAAAGCTTAAGAGGGGTGTGAACGATGCTGAATGGGTGTAGACAAAGCAGAGCTCTCCAGTAGGTGTACCAAAACATTCAAAGACCATTTTCTCAAAAGTGAAGTTTCAAAAGCAGAATTACTTTCCCATTTATCCTCAACTGTAGTTAATGATATACCATCTTCTTGCCCTGAGTCTCCTTTTATCCAATGTAAAAAAAAGCACATTTTCAAATGTTGCTACATAAGAGTGAATCAAGCTAGTCAGTCACAAATTTGCAAACATTTCTAAAAACCTGTTTTCACTTTCTCATTACGGGGTATTGTGTGTAGACTGAAGTGTGGAGAAAAAAAAACATATTTAATCAATTTTATATTAAGGCTGTAACGTAACAAAATGTGGGAAAATTCAAGTTGTCTGAATAGTTTCCGAATGCACTGTATTTTTACGTAGTACACCAGGACTAGACTAGAACAGTAGGGTGGGTACTGTGTCAGCAAAAAGACAAGTCTCCGATGCAGTGCGTAGCGGATCAATACAGTTTTATTCTATTCTTAAAAGCTCTCTTCCTCCATTTAGTCACCCCGCAGTGAGAGAGAGAAAGTATGTTAGTATTTCTGATGAGTAATGATGAGGTGTTGTGCAGGCATGGCACATCCACTTAACACTTGGCCATGAAATGAAAGCATAATTACACCAGAGCTTCTTTTTGTCTCTTCTTCGCTGTGCTCCGTAGCATCACCTCAGGTAGCATCACCTAGCTACACACAGACTGATGAAGACTAATCACAAACACACACATACATAGACACACATGAACAGACAATCACACACACACACACACACATGAATAGACAAGCACACACACACACACACACACACACACACACACACACACACACACACACATAGACACACACACACATGAATAGACAAGCACACACACACACACACACACACACACACATACATAGACACACACATACACACTCAAAACTTGCACAAGCGTACACAAGCATGAATATATAAAAACACACACACACACAAGCAAATGCATGCACTCACTCAAACACACTCACAATCACTCTGTCGTCTTTGGCCTGTCAAAGAGCCAAAATCTTCCCACGGTATGCTAAATATCTCCAGCATAATACAGTCGCTTCAGATCACGTGACGACGGGAAGCAATACATCAAGACATATTGAAACTAGTTATCAAATGAAAGGGTTGAATGAAGGGTTGAATGAAGAATTGAATTAAATAGTTAGAATGATGTGGCTTGAACGAGTGGTAAAGTGGGGCTGAGAACTTGGT
>NC_088232.1:47839413-47855115 GCF_036934945.1 Oncorhynchus masou masou
TCGTTTGACTTAGCAAACGAGGATCGGATGTCGTCGAACGTACATCTTGTTCTTTATTTGACATATTGGGAACATACATACTGTTCTTTACTTGACATATTGGGAACGTACATATTGTTCTTTACTTGACATATTGGGAACGTACATATTGTTCTTTACTTGACACATTTCATGACACCTTTACATCTGTCATATTTTCTTTGGCCCGATTGAACCTGCTAAAATGATAGAACTAGGGCTCTGCCTAAAAGTGCTTACTGAACTACAGGACAACATGCAAACCCTCCAACCCAAAAAGGACTGTTGGTGTTGATGGTAACCTCAATGAAATGATAAAATATACAGACCACAAATTCCCACTGGCTAAACTTAAACTCTTAACATCATCCTTAGCTCTGGCATCTTCCCCAATATCTTCCCAAATATTTGGAATATTTGGCGTAGCAGTTAGAGATCCTTTGTCCTCGTCTTATCGCGTCCCATGTATATATCTTTTTATATCTTTTTCTTCGCATATCTTTTTTAAATATATTTTTCTAAAACTCAACTTCAAAACACTCTCCTGCAACCCGCCTCACCCAATGTGCTGCGGTCTGTTTTTTTTCTAAAGTATTATTCACCTCGAATAAGGAATTACAACTCACTAGCCAGCTCACTAGCTACTAGCTAGCAGTCAGATAATCACTGCTAGCGGTCATCAGCTAACCTTTAGCTCAGAAAGCTCTTGCCAGTTTGTACAACGCGACTCAAACCAGAGCATACCGGACCTATTTTCTCTCCATATCCCTGGATTCCTACCGCAAGCTCTGGACATTTTCACCTGGATCTTTCCAGCTTGCTAGCTGCTATCCGAGTACTGGCTAATGTCGTTCCTGGAGCAAGCAACAATTAGCCTCGAGTCCATGCCAGGCCCTTTCTCCCGACTTGCTAAAGGCCCATCGGCCACTCCTGGGCTACAATACCCGGACCCATTCTACTGCCGGTCCTGGACTACGACTTAATCTGCTCGAGGGGGTACTCAACTGGCCTCTACATCGCGACCACCCCTGAATGCCCACCCGCAAGCCGCGGCCCGCTAGCTGCTAGCTGTCTAGAGCATATCGGCCAATTTCTTGGGCCACTATACCTTTTTTGCCAAATGGACTTGGACCCCTCTTCTACTCGGAACCCTACTAATACATCACGACTGGTTTATCGACGTCACCAACGCGGAGACCAAAACAGACTTTATTCCGTCGAGACGCCCCTCTAAGGCTCTGTTGTTAGCTTGCTAGCCCCAGTCTGCTAGCTTTCTGAATCGCCGTGTCTCCAGCCAGCCCAACCACTCTTTGAAACCCTATTGATCACCCGGCTACGCATGCCTCTCCCTAATATCAATATGCCTTGTCCATTACTGTCCTGGTTAGTGATTATTATCTTATTTCACTGTAGAGCCTCGAGCCCTACTCAATATGCCTTAACTTACTAGTTAGTTTCACCTCCCACATATGCAGTGACATCACCTGGTTTCTAGAGACAATATCTCTCTCATGATTACTCAATGCATAGGTTTACCTCCAGTGTACTCACATCCTACCATACCTCTGTCTGTACATTATGCCTTGTATCTATTCTCTCATGCCCAGAAACCTGCTCCTTTTACTCTCTGCTCTGAACGCACTAAACAACCACTCCTGTTAGCATTTTGCCGTACCCTCATCCTACTCCTCCTCTGTTCCTCTGGTGATGTAGAGGTTAATCCAGGCCCTGCAGTGCCTTAGCTCCACTCCTACTGCACAGGTGCTCTCTTTTGATCACTTATGTAACCGTAAAAGCATTGGTTTCATGCATGTTAACATTAGAAGCCTCCTCCCTAAGTTTGTTTTATTCACTGCTTTAGCACACTCTGCCAATCAGGATGTCCTAGCCGTGTCTGAATCCTGTCTTAGGAAGGCCACCAAAACCCCTGAAATTTCCAACCCTAACTAGAACATTTACTGACAAGATAGAACTGTCAAAGGGGGCGGTGTTGCAATCTACTGTAGAGATAGCCTACAGAGCTCTGTCTTACTATCCAGGTCTGTACCCAAACAATTCTAAATTCTACTTTTAAAAATCCATCTTTCCAGAAACAAGTCTCTCACTGTTGCTGCTTGCTCTAGACCACCCTCTGCCCCCAGCTGTTCCCTGGACACCATATGTGAATTGATTGCCCCCCATCTATCTTCAGAGCTCGTGCTTTTAGGTGACCTAAACTGTGACATGCTTAACACCCCGACCATCCTACAATCTAAGCTTGATGCCCTCAATCTCACACAAATTATCAATGAACCCACCAGGTACCTCCTCCCCAAATCCGTAAACACGGGCACCCTCATAGATATCATCCTAACCAACTTGCCCTCCAAATACACCTCTGTTGTCTTCAACCAAGATCTCAGCGATCACTGCCTCATTGCCTGCATTCATAATGGGTCTGCGGTCAAGCAACCACCCCTGATCACTGTCAAAAGGTCCCTAAAACACTTCAGCGAGCAGGCCTTTCTAATCGACCTGGCCTGGGTGTCTTGGGAGGATATTGACCTCATTACGTCAGTAGAGGATGCCTGGTTATTCTTTCAAAGTGCCTTCCTTACCATCTTAAATAAGCATGCCCCATTCAACATTTTTTGAACCAGGAACAGATATAGTCCTTGGTTCTCTCCAGAACGGACTGCCCTTGACCAGCACAAAACCATCCTGTGGCGTTCTGCATTAGCATCGAACAGCCCCCGTGATATGTAAATTTTCAGGGAAGTTAGGAACAAATATATACACAGGCAGTTAGGAAAGCTAAGGCTATCTTTTTCAAGCAAAAATGTGCATCCTGTAGCACAAACTCAAAAACGTTCTGGGCCACTGTAAAGTCCGTGGAGAATAAGAGCACCTCCTCTCAGCTGCCCACTGCACTGGGGCTAGGAAACACTGTTACCACCGATAAATCTACAATAACGGAGAATTTCAACAAGCATTTTTCTACGGCTGGCCATGCTTTCCACCTGGCTACCCCTACCCCGGTCAACAGCCCTGCACTCCCCACAGCAACTCGCCAAAACCTCCACCACTTCTCCTTCACCCAAATCCAGATTGCTGATGTTCTGAAAGAGCTGCAAAATCTGGACCACTACAAATCAGCAGGGCTAGACAATATGGACCCTCTCTTTCTAAAATAACCTGCCTGTTCAAACTCTCCTTCGTATTGTCTGCGATTCCCATAGATTGGAATGCTGCCACGGTCATCCCCCTCTTGAAAGGAGGAGACACTCTAGACCCAAACTGCTACAGACCTATATCTATTCTACACTGCCTTTCTAAGGTCTTTGAAAGCCAAGTTAACAAACAGATTACCAACCATTTCGAATCTCACCATAACCTCTCTGCTATGCAATCTGGTTTCAGAGCTGGTCATGGGTGCACCTCAGCAACTATCAAGGTCCTAAATATCATAACTGCATCGATAAGAGACATTACTGTGCAGCCGTATTCATCGACCTGGCTAAGGCTTTCGACTCTGTTAATAACAACATTCTTATTGGCAGACTCAACAGCCTTGGTTTCTCAAATGATTGCCTCGCCTGGTTCACCAACTACTTCGCTGATAGAGTTCAGTGTGTCAAATAGGAGGGCCTGTTGTCCGCACCTCTGGCAGTCTCTATGGGTGTGCCACAGGGTTCAATTCCCGAGCTGACACTCTTCTCTGTATACATCAATGATATCGCTCTCACTGCTGGTGATTCTCTGATCCACCTCTACGCAGACGACACCATTCTGTATACCTCTGGCCCTTCTTTGGACACTGTGTTAACTAACCTCCAGATGAGCTTCAATGCCATACAACTCTCCTTCCGTGGCCTCCAACTGCTCTTAAACGCAAGTAAAACTAAATGCATGACCACTACTGCGACCTATATGCTCTCGTTGGCTGGCCCTCGCTTCATACGCGTCGCCAAACCCACTGGCTCCAGGTCATCGACAAGTCTCTGCTAGGTTAAGCCCCGCCTTATCTCAGCTCACTGGTCACCATAGCAGCACCCACGCGTAGCACGCGCTCCAGTAGGTATATCTCACTGGTCACCCCCAAAGCCAATTCTTCCTTTGGCCGCCTCTCCTTCCAGTTCTCTGCTGCCAATGACTGGAACTATCTGCAAACATCTCTGAAGCTGGAGACTCTTACCTCCCTCACTACCTTTAAGCACCAGCTGTCAGAGCAGCTCACAGATCGCTGCACCTGTACATAGCTCATCTGTAAATAGCCCATCCAATCTACTTCATCCCCATTCTGTATGTATTTATTTATTTTGCTCCTTTGCATCCCAGTATCTCTACTTGCACATTCATCTTCTGCACATCCTACCATTCCAGTGTTTAATTGCTATATTGTAATCCTTCGCCACCATGGCCTATTTATTGCCTTCACACTATATATAGATTTTTCTACTGTATTATTGATTGTATGTTTATTTATACCATGTGTAACTTTTGTTGTTTAAATGACTTAAATGTAAATGTAAATGTATTTGTTGAACTGCTTTGCTTTATCTTGGCCAGGTCGCAGTTGCAAATGAGAACTTGTTCTCAACTAGCTTACCTGGTTAAATAAAGGTGTTCTCAACTGGCCTACCTGGTTAAATAAAGGTGTTCTCAACTAGCCTACCTGGTTAAATAAAGGTGTTCTCAACTCGCCTACCTGGTTAAATAAAGGTGTTCTCAACTAGCCTACCTGGTTAAATAAAGGTGTTCTCAACTAGCCTACCTGGTTAAATAAAGGTGTTCTCAACTAGCCTCCCTGGTTAAATGAAGGTGTTCTCAACTAGCCTACCTGGTTAAATGAAGGTGTTCTCAACTAGCCTACCTGGTTAAATAAAGGTGTTCTCAACTAGCCTACCTGGTTAAATAAAGGTGTTCTCAACTAGCCTACCTGGTTAAATAAAGGTGTTCTCAACTAGCCTACCTGGTTAAATAAAGGTGTTCTCAACTAGCCTACCTGGTTAAATAAAGGTGTTCTCAACTAGCCTACCTGGTTAAATAAAGGTGTTCTCAACTAGCCTCCCTGGTTAAATAAAGGTGTTCTCAACTAGCCTACCTGGTTAAATAAAGGTGTTCTCAACTAGCCTACCTGGTTAAATAAAGGTGTTCTCAACTAGCCTACCTGGTTAAATAAAGGTGTTCTCAACTAGCCTCCCTGGTTAAATAAAGGTGTTCTCAACTAGCCTACCTGGTTAAATAAAGGTGTTCTCAACTAGCCTACCTGTTTAAATAAAGGTGTTCTCAACTAGCCTACCTGGATAAATAAAGGTGTTCTCAACTAGCCTACCTGGTTAAATAAAGGTGTTCTCAACTAGCCTCCCTGGTTAAATAAAGGTGTTCTCAACTAGCCTACCTGGTTAAATAAAGGTGTTCTCAACTAGCCTACCTGGTTAAATAGAGGTGTTCTCAACTAGCCTACCTGGTTAAATAAAGGTGTTCTCAACTAGCCTACCTGGTTAAATAAAGGTGTTCTCAACTAGCCTACCAGGATAAATAAAGGTGTTCTCAACTAGCCTACCTGGTTAAATAAAGGTGTTCTCAACTAGCCTCCCTGGTTAAATAAAGGTGTTCTCAACTAGCCTCCCTGTTTAAATAAAGGTGTTCTCAACTAGCCTCCCTGGTTAAATAAAGGTGTTCTCAACTAGCCTACCTGGTTAAATAAAGGTGTTCTCAACTAGCCTACCTGGTTAAATAAAGGTGTTCTCAACTAGCCTACCTGGTTAAATAAAGGTGTTCTCAACTAGTCTACCTGGTTAAATAAAGGTGTTCTCAACTAGCCTACCTGGTTAAATAAAGGTGTTCTCAACTAGCCTCCCTGGTTAAATAAAGGTGTTCTCAACTAGCCTACCTGGTTAAATAAAGGTGTTCTCAACTAGTCTACCTGGTTAAATAAAGGTGTTCTCAACTAGCCTACCTGGTTAAATAAAGGTGTTCTCAACTAGCCTCCCTGGTTAAATAAAGGTGTTCTCAACTAGCCTCCCTGGTTAAATAAAGGTGTTCTCAACTAGCCTCCCTGGTTAAATAAAGTTGTTCTCAACTAGCCTCCCTGGTTAAATAAAGGTGTTCTCAACTAGCCTCCCTGGTTAAATAAAGGTGTTCTCAACTAGCCTACCTGGTTAAATAAAGGTGTTCTCAACTAGCCTACCTGGTTAAATAAAGGTGAAATAAAAATAAATAAAAATAGGACTGATAACCCCAATCCACAAAAGTGGAGACAAACTTGACCCCCATAATTAGCTTGGGATATGCATCAACAGCAACCTTGGGGAAATCCTCTGCATTATCATTAACAGTAGACTCATACATTTCCTCAGTGAAAACAATGTACTGAGCAAATGTCAAATTGGCTTTTACCAAATTACCGTACCACAGACCACTATTTTCACCCTGAACACCCTAATTGACAAACAAACAAACCAAAACAAAGGCAAAGTCTTCTCATACTTTGTTGATTTCAAAAAAGCCTTTGACTCAATTTGGCATGAGGGTCTGCTATACAAATTAATGGAAGGTGATGTTGGGCGAAAAACATAAGACATTATGAAATTAATGTACACAAACAACAAGTGTGCAGTTAAAATTGACAAAAAAAAAAAATCAACAGGGTCATTGGGTGAGACAGGGATGCAGCTTAAGCCCCACAGTCATATATATCAATGAATTGGCAAGGGCACCAGAACAGTCTGCAGCACCTGGCCTCACCCTACTGGAATCTGAAGTCAAATGTCTACTGTTTGCTGATGATCTGGTGCTTCTGTCACCAACCAAGGAGCGCCTACAGCAGCGCCTAGATCTTCTGCACAGATTCTGTCAGACCTGGGCCCTGTCAGACCTGGGCCCTGACAGACCTGGGCCCTGACAGACTTGGGCCCTGAAGGTGAATCTCAGTAAGAAATAAATCATGGTGTTCCAAAAAAGGACCAGTCACCTGGACCACAAATCCAGATTCCATCTAGACACTTTTGCCCTAGAGCACACAAAAAACTACACATACCTCGGCCTAAACATCAGCGCCACAGGTAACTTCCACAAACCTGTAAACCTCATAACCTTTATGTTCCACTCACCAACCAGGAATTCACAAAATGGGAGAAGCAACAAATTGAGACTCTGCACGCAGAATTCTGCAAAAAATATCCTCAGTGTGCAACGTAAAACATCAAATGATGCATGCAGAGCAGAATTAGGCCGATATTATCAAAATCCAGAAAAGAGCTGTTAAATTCTACAACCACCTAAAAGGAAACGATTCCCAAACCTTCCATAACAAAGCCATCACCTACAGAGAGACAAACCTGGAGAAGAGTCCCTAAGCAAGCTGGTCCTGGGGCTCTGTTCACAAACACAGACCACACAGAGCCCCAGGACAGCAACACAATTAGACCAAACTAAATTATTAGAAAACAAAAAGATAATTACTTGACACATTGGAAAGAATGAACAAAATATAGAGTAAATTAGAATGCTATTTGGCCCCAAACAGAGGGTACACAGTTTCAGAATACCTGACCACTGTGACTCTCCCAAACTTAAGGAAAGCTTTGACTATGTACAGACTCAATGAGCATAGCCTTGCTATTGAGAAAGGCCACCGTAGGCAGACCTGGCTCACAAGAGAAGACAGGCTATGTGCACACCGCACACAAAATGAGGTGGAAACTGAGATGTATTTCCTAACCTCCTTCCCAATGTATGACCATATTATAGACACATATTTCCCTCAGATTAAACTGTTCCACAAATAATTTGATAACAAAACCCAAATTGGATAAACTCCCAAAGCTACTGCAACAGTGAGGAACAAACACCATTGTAAATACAACCCATAATAATGTTTATTTATTTTCCCTTTTTGTACTTTAACTATCTGCACATCATTACAACACTGTATATAGACATAATATGACATTTGAAGTGTCTTTATTATTTTGTAACTGTGAGTGTAATGTTTACTGTTCATTTGTATTGTTTATTTCACTTTTGTTTATTATCAATTTTTTTGCTATGGCAATGTGTTTCCCATGCCAATAAAGCCCCCTTGAATTGAATTGAGAGAGAGAGAGCGAGAGAGAGAGAGTGAGTGACAGAGAGAGAGAGTGACAGTGACAGAGAGAGAGAGTGACAGAGAGAGAGTGACAGAGAGAGAGTGACAGAGATAGATAGAGAGAGAGAGAGAGTGTGACAGAGAGAGAGAGAGAGAGAGAGAGAGAGAGAGAGAGAGAGAGAGAGAGATTGAGACAGAGAGACAGATGGCTTTATGGTGACAGCAGGTTAATCTGGTTTGTGTTTAGACCTCTTGCTGGACTGTCCTTGACACACAGCACCCCTAGAGTATCCCTTTGGTGTGTGTGTGTGTGTGTGTGTGTGTGTGTGTGTGTGTGTGTGTGTGTGTGTGTGTGTGTGTGTGTGTGTGTGTGTGTGTGTGTGTGTGTGTGTGTGTGTGTGTGTGTGTGTGTGTGTGTGTGTGTGTGTGTGTGTGTGTGTGTGTGTAGTTTGAGCTAAGAGGGTGGCAGTGCTCTGAGGAAAACTCAGTGACTTTACGCCTGGTAATCTGGATTAAATCCCTCAGACAGCATTAAACACCGCCAGCTGGGTATCAAAGAGGGCCGTGTGTGTGTGTGTGTGTGTGTGTGTGTGTGTGTGTGTGTGTGTGTGTGTGTGTGTGTGTGTGTGTGTGTGTGTGTGTGCGTGTGTGCGCGTGTGCGTGTGTGCGTGTGTGTGTGTGTGTGTAGGTGCATATGTATGTGTATTTGTGAGTGCACTTACTATTGCTACATATTTTTATATGTGAGTGTGTATGTGTTTGCATTTACATTAGGGTGTCCACTAGTGTGTGTGACAGGCGAGGGGTGGGGCATCTGTGTTGCTTGGCGGACCACGGCAATGTCAGGGTATTATAGATTTGATTGGATTGCGGCTGGGGATTTGTTTATTTAAACTGAGATTACCATCCTGTGTTTGAGAGGCAAATACACAGGGGATGGGGAAATCCTGTCACTGTCCTGACCCTGTAACATTAGCGTTACCATTAGCGTTAGCCCCATCCATCCACTGGCATTAGCTCTGCTGCGTTAGCTTAGCGCTAGCATACTCACTCTCCCTCTCACCGGTCCCTTTAAAACCCCACCAGTATAATCTGCCAGGCCTTCATCTCACAGCATTAAAAGATGTCAGTCTTTATTCCAACAAGTCTGCTGCTTTCTGCTGGTGTATATAGGACTGTGAGTGTGTGGGGAGATAGATTATCGGAGGCAATACAATGGGTGAGGATGCAGGGAGAGAAGAAGAGTGACAGCAGGGAGTATTGTGGAGCACGTGGAGCACGTGTCACAGTCACACTAGGATTGATGGATTCATGTCATGTACATGTCCTCAGGGACATGGAGAAGGGATTGGATGGTTATGCTGGCCTGCTGTTGGTGCAATGGAGCCACTTCCTGGACTGTACAACGCAGCTGCAGACTGCATGGTCGGAACTAGAAGCACAAACATTTCGGTACACTCGCATTAACATCTGCTAACCATGTGTATGTGACCAATAAAATTTGATTTGATTTAGTTTTAGACAACTTCGATCTGTGGTAATATGAATCTGAGCCAAGACGTTGAGCCAAGACGTCCTTCCCCCTCTACACCCCTCTCCTTCCCCCTCTACACCCCTCTCCTTCCCCCTTCACACCCCTCGCCTTCCCCCTCTACTCCCCTCTCCTTCCCCCTTCACACCCCTCGCCTTCCCCCTCTACACCCCTCTCCTTCCGCCTCTACACCCCTCTCCTTCCCCCCACACACCCCTCTCCTTCCCCCTCTACTCCCTCTCCTTCCCCCTCTACACCCCCCTACACCCCACTCCTTCCCCCTCACACCCCTATCCTTCCCCCCCTCTACACCCCTCTCCTTCCCCCTCTACACCCTCTCCTTCCCCCTTCACACCCCCTCTCCCCTTCCCCTCTACACCCCCTCTCCTTCCCCTTCTACACCCCTCTCCTTCCCCCTTCACACCCCTCTCCTTCCGCCCTCTACACTCCTCTCCTTCTACACACCCCTCTACAACCATTGCCTTCCCCCAAACAATAGATTCCCATTCAATATCCTATTTTCCTAACCCTAACCTTAACCCCTAAACCCTAAACCTGATTCTAATCCTAATCCTGACCCTAATTGTCACTCCAACCTTAAACGTAACCCCTAAGCCTAAAATAGCCTTTTTCCTTGTGGGGTGAAGTGTCCTATATGTCCGAATTGTCCTTATTTTACTATCCTTGTGAGGACTTCTGGTCAGGTAGCCTAGCAGGTAAGAGCGTTGAGCCAGTCATAGAAATGTCACTGGTTCGAATTTCTGAGGTGGAAAAATCTGCCGTTCAGTTAACCCCCATCAGCAGTTAACCCCCAACAACAGTTAACCCCATCAACAGTTAACCCCCAACAACAGTTAACCCCCATCAACAGTTAACCCCCATCAACAGTTAACCTCCATCAACAGTTAACCCCCAACAACAGTTAACCCCCATCAACAGTTAACCCCCTACAACAGTTAACCCCCATCAACAGTTAACCCCCAACAACAGTTAACCCCCAACAACAGTCAACCCCCAACAACAGTTAACCCCCAACAACAACTGCTCCCCGGGCGTGGATGACGTGGACGTCGATTAAGGCAGCCCCCGCCAGCACCTCTCTGATTCAGAGGTGTTGGGTTATATGTGGAAGACACATTTCGGTTGAATGCCTTCAATTGTGCATCTGACTGCATGTCCCCTTTCCCCACAAAGATAGGAAAACCAAAAACACACACACTCTCTCCCCAGTATAAGGACGATCGATCCCATTCCAGCTGTCGGATGGGTCTCATCAGCTCTGGGGCAGTAGATTAGATCGCCAGGATATCCGCTCAAATACGTTTCCCTCCAAATCCTTACTGTCACGCCCCACTCCTCCTCCTCACACACACACACACAAACACACTTGGGAGCGTACTGTCTTTTCTCTTTCTCTCTCCGCCTTACTCCACGGGCAGGTCGGAGGTGACTCACAAGGAGCTGGTCTGTGACGGAGTTGACTGCCGCGTGTCAACCCTGTCACGCTGAGGCTCAGTGCCGTCACATGGAGTGACATTTCGGCCTGGACGGTCCTGACGAAGATCTGCTTGGATCTGAATGTTGTCAGCCAAAAAAGGTTGAAGCATGTGAGTGTGTGGGCTTTGAATTGAGATGGAGGGGGCAAGCTAGCGAGCCAGAGACCTCCGAAAGTTGTCTGCGTGTCAGGGGAGACCTCCTGTCTCTTCCCCTGGGGGTGGCTCTGGCTGTGGTGGTGGAGGAGTAAAAATAGGCCCTGGTGACTGGCAGGCAGGCAGTCATGTCACAGTGGTGTCCTCGGAGACGGCGATATGAGTGTGGTGGTGACTAAATGCTACATGACAGCTGGTCCACAGAAAGACAAAGAAAGGAAAACAGACCAAGGCCGAGGCGATGAATGTAAATTGAAATCAAAGAATTATGTTAACAGCGTTCTTGCTCGTTTTGATCCTTTCTTTGTTTGAGGTTGGATTAGATTTTTGTGCTCATGTTTCTGGCAGGTTTGTCATCCATAAACAAAGGCATGAATCACTGAAGACTGTGAATAACTGGATTAGTGAACTAAAAATGATTGTTGAGAGAAAGGTGGACTGGAGGTGCACTGTGTGTGTGTGTGTGTGTGTGTGTGTGTGTGTGTGTGTGTGTGTGTGTGTGTGTGTGTGTGTGTGTGTGTGTGTGTGTGTGTGTGTGTGTGTGTGTGTGTGTGTGTGTGCGTGTGTGCGTGTGTGCGCGCGTGTGCGTGTGCGTGTGTGTGTGTGTGTGCGTTAGTGTGTGCATTCCTGACGCGTGAACACCATAGAATATTTTCATACCCCGTCATACCCTCCTGTTATAAACCTTGAACAATAAACATTCCACCTAAATGTGCCCTTACTTCCCATCATACATACGAGCTGGAACCTTCACAGCTCCCTTTGACAAGAGGACTTCTCCTGTATTGACAATCTGGACCCTCTATTTCTGAAACTATCCGCCGCCATTGTCGCAACCCCTATTACCAGCCTGGTCAACCTCTCTTTCATATCGTCTGAGATCCCCAAGGATTGGAAAGCTGCCGCAGTCATCCCCCTCTTCAAAGGGGAGACACCCTGGACCCAAATTGTTACAGACCTATATCCATCCTGCCCTGCCTATCTAAGGTCTTCGAAAGCCAAGTCAACAAACAGGTCACTGACCATCTCGAATCCCACCGTACCTTCTACGCTGTGCAATCTGGTTTCCGAGCCGGTCACGGGTGCACCTCAGCCACACTCAAGGTACTAAACGATATCATAACCGCCATCGATAAAAGACAGTACTGTGCAGCCGTCTTCATCGACCTTGCCAAGGCTTTCGACTCTGTCAATCACCATATTCTTATCGGCAGACTCAGTAGCCTCGGTTTTTCTGATGACTGCCTTGCCTGGTTCACCAATTACTTTGCAGACAGGAGTTCAGTGTGTGAAATCGGAGGGCATGCTGTCCGGTCCGCTGGCAGTCTCTATGGGGGTGCCACAGGGTTCAATTCTCGGGCCGACTCTTTTCTCTGTATATATCAATGATGTTGCTCTTGCTGCGGGTTTATTCCCTGATCCACCTCTATGCAGACGACACCATTCTATATACTTCCGGCCCGTCCTTGGACACTGTGATATCTAACCTCAAACGAGCTTCAATGCCATACAACACTCCTTCCGTGGCCTCCAACTGCTCTTAAACGCTAGTAAAACCAAATGCATGCTTTTCAACCGATCGCTGCTTGCACCCGCATGTTCGACGAGCATCACCACCCTGGATGGTTCCGACCTTGAATATGTGGACACCTATAAGTACCTAGGTGTCTGGCTAGACTGTAAACTCTCCCTTCCAGACTCATATCAAACATCTCCAATCGAAAATCAAATCCAAGAGTCGGCTTTCTATTCCGCAACAAAGCCTCCTTCACTGCGCCGCCAAACTTACCCTAGTAAAACTGACTAGTAAAACCGACTTCGGCGATGTCATCTACAAAATTGCCTCCAACACTCTACTCAGCAAACTGGATGCAGTTTATCACAGTGCCATCCGTTTTGTCACTAAAGCACCTTATACCACCCACCACTCGACTTGTATGCTCTAGTCGGCTGGCCCTCGCTACATATTCGTAAGCCAGACCCACTGGCTCAGGTCATCTACAAGTCCATGCTAGGTAAAGCTCCGCCTTATCTCAGTTCACTGGTCATGATGGCAACACCCATCCGTAGCACACGCTCCAGCAGGTGTATCTCACTGATCATCCCCTAAAGCCAACACCTCATTTGGCCGCCTTTCGTTCCAGTACTCTGCTGCCTGTGACTGGAACGAATTGCAAAAAATCCCGGAAGTTGGAGACTTTTATCTCCTCACCAACTTCAAACATGTGCTATCTGAGCAGCTAACCGATCGCTGCTGTACATAGTCTATTGGTAAATAGCCCACCCATTTTCACCTACCTCATCCCCATACTGTTTTTATTTATTTACTTTTCTGCTCTTTTGCACACCAATATCTCTACCTGTACATGACCATCTGATCATTTATCACTCCAGTGTTCGTATGCAAAATTACTTAATTGTGCCTACCTCCTCATGCCTTTTGCACACAATGTATATAGACTCCCCTTTTTTTGTACTGTGTTATTGACTTGTTAATTGTTTACTCCATGTGTAACTCTGTGTTGTCTGTTCACACTGCTAAGCTTTATCTTGGCCAGGTCGCAGTTGTAAATGAGAACTTGTTCTCAACTAACCTACCTGGTTAAATAAAAAGGGGTGAAAAAAAAAAAAAAAAAGTATGTATGTGCAGCATCACCACCACACAGACTTCTGTTTGTACGTGTTTTTTAATGATGATGCCATTATTGTGGGGCCTGTTCCAGCTTGTTTTTCCACTGACGAATGAGTTCCTCTTTAGTGTGAAGCCACCTTTCTTTTGGACATGACACTTTTGGTCAGCCCTTCATCAGCGTGACAAACTAAAGTCTGCAGAATGGAGGGGGGGACAGAGAGTTGGATAAACAGAATAATGCACAAAATAAACTTCATGTACAAAACCCCAAACAATGAAACACCCCAAACAATGAAGCAATGCATACAGCAGAATCAGGGGCGAGAGAGATAGACAGGGTGGGAGACGGACAGGCAGACAGGAGCGGGAGATGGGGGAGAAACTGCAGAAGTAGGACTATATCCACTGATTATCAATATCCAGGAAAGAGCTGTTAAATTCTACAACCACCCTAAAGGAAACGATGCCCACCGTTCCACAAGACCCTCACCCTACAGAGATGAACTAGAGAAGAGTCCCCCTCAGCCAGCTGGTTCAGGGGCTGTGTTCATAACACAAACAGACCCTACAGAAGCTCAGGACAGCAACACAATTAGACCCAACTGAATTATGAGAATGCAAAAAGATAACTATTTGACACACTGGAAAGAATCCATCAAAAACAGAGCGAACTGGAATGCTACCTTTCCCTAAACAGAGAGTACACAGCAGCAGAATACTTGACTTCTGTGACTGACCCAAAATGAAGAAACTCCTTGACTACTGTATGTACAGACTCAGTGAGCATAGCCTTGCTATTGAGAGAGGCAGGCGTAAGCAGAGAAGACAAGCTATGTGCACACTGCGGTGGAAACTGAGCTGCACTTCCTAACCTCCTGCCAAATGTAGGACCATATTAGAGACACATATTTTCCCTCAGATTACACAGACCCACAAAGAATGTGAAAACAAATCAAAAATGTATAAACTCCCATATCTATTAGGTGAAATACTACAGTGTGCCATCACTGTAGCAAGATTTGTGACCTGTTGCTACGAGCATAGGGCAACCAGTGGAACACAAACACCATTATAAATTCAACCTATATTTATCTGATAATTTAATTTCCCCCATTTTTTTGTACTATAAGTATTTGTACATTGCTAAAACACTGTACATAACTGACAATACAACTGACTAGGTATCCCCCTTTCTCTATCCTTTGTCTTCATCTTTTTGAAACCTTTTTGAGTGCAATATTTCCTCTTGACTTTTTAATCTTTTTTTGTTGATTTTATATCTTCTTACTTTTGACTATTGTTTATTTCACTTGTTTGGCAATGTAAACATGTTTTCCATGCTGATAAAGCCCCTCTGAATTGAATTGAGAGAGAGATTTAGAGAGAGAGACGAAGCCCAAACAGGATACTGTACATGAGTCAGTTCTGAACCTATTCAGGCATTTGATTGGCAGAGTGGATCAAATGTCACTAACGGCAGAGTGGAGACTGGTGAACATATTTCTGTGATGGGAGGGAGGCTTCAGAAAACAAATGAATGTGTCGCCCTCTCTCTATATATCTCTCTCCTCTATCTCCCCTCTCTCCTTCTATCTCTCTCTCTCTCTCTCTCTCTCTGTCTCTCTCTGTCTCTCTCTCTCTCTCTCTCTGTTGAATGACTGTCTTACCTTCTAGTCCAGTGGTAGTTGGTTCCATCGGTCATGATGAATGACTGTCTTACCTTCTGGTCCCGTGGTAGTTGGTTCCATCAGTTATGTTGAATGACTGTCTTACCTTCTGGTCCCGTGGTAGTTGGTTCCAT
>NC_088232.1:47855215-47880215 GCF_036934945.1 Oncorhynchus masou masou
GAATTTCATTACCTTGAAAGCTCCCCCCGTCTTCTCTCCCTCCCCCAATACTTTGAATGGATAGACGGCCCTAATGTCTTTCTTGTAACCTCAAGGTCGGCATATTTGGATCCGCAGAAGAGCTCAAGGGTCCCTGTGATTAATGCACTGTACAAAGTGTCTTAGAATTATGCAGCGGCTGATGACTGCACAGAACGTGCACACACACACACAGGCGCGCGCGCACACACACCACACACACACACACGCACACACACACGCACACACACACACACACACACACACACACACACACACACACACACACA
Source organism: Oncorhynchus masou masou (assembly GCF_036934945.1). Classification (NCBI taxonomy): domain Eukaryota; kingdom Metazoa; phylum Chordata; class Actinopteri; order Salmoniformes; family Salmonidae; genus Oncorhynchus; species Oncorhynchus masou. Next base: position 47,855,524 of record NC_088232.1, read on the forward strand.
CACACACACACACACACACACACACACACACACACACACACACACACACACACACACACACACACACTTTGGATAGAGGTGCCCCTGTCAATGCCCTTGTTGTGGATCATGGGAGAGGCATTCATATTCAAATGAAGTTACCCAGAGACTCTCAGTCTCTCCCCACTGCCCCCCAAACTCCGTCCCCAAGGAGCTTTTATGCTCTGTTTCATTCATTGTCACATCTTTACTTACCTCACATTTGTGCTTCCATTCCTTTCAAGCTATCTGCTTCCAAATAGACCAATAAGCAGAACACATCTCACTCTCTCCCGGCAAACAGGGATCTCACATGTGTTTCTGTAGATGCACGATAAAATGATACACTTGACCATTTTATATTTCAGTTAACTGGATGCATTTTGGGTGTCCCTAGGCAGTTCATTTGGTTTCCTTTTGAATATCATAGGACAACTTGGGGTGCTGAGGGAATACACAATCTTCGACAAAACACTTTATGCTCTATCGATTGGTGATGCACAGGCCTCTGTATTGAATGCATCTGGTGAGCAGAAGATCCTATCTTAGCTTTTGTTAATTATTTATTTGGTTTCCCAGATATGAGCAATGCTTAATTGAGTTAGTTATCAAAGTTGTGAACATTGGAAAAATAAATTACTCTGGAAGTCACTTTTTAGTTTGTCAAATCGAATCAAATTTGATTTGTGACATACACATGGTTAGCAGATGTTAATGCGAGTGTAGTGAAATTCTTGTGCTTCTAGTTCCGACCATGTAGTAATATCTAACAAGTAATCTAACAATTTAACAAGTAATCTAACAATTTAACAAGTAATCTAACAATTTCACAACAACGACCTTATACACCCAAGTGTAAAGGAATGAATAAGAATATGTACATAAAAAAACATGGATGAGCGATGGCCAAACAGCATAGGCAAGATGCAGTAGATGGTATAGAGTACAGTATGTACGTATGAGATGAGTAATGTAGGGTATGTAAACATTATATAAAGTGGCATTGTTTAAAGTGTCTAATGATACATTTATGACATCCAATTTTTAATCATTGAGGTGGCTAGAGATGAGTCAGTATGTTGGCAACAGCCACTCAATGTTAGTGATGGCTGTTTAACACTCTGATGGCCTTGAGATTGAAGCTGTTTTTCAGTCTCTCGGTCCAAACTTTGATGTACCTGTACTGACCTCGCCTTCTGGATGATAGCGAGGTGAACAGGAAGTGGCTCAGGTGGTTGCTGTCCTTTGATGATCTTTTTGGCCTTCCTGTGACATCGGGTGGTGTAGGTGTCCTGGAGGGCAGGTTTGCCCCGGTGATGCGTTGGGCAGACTTCACAACCCTCTGGAGAGCCTTACGGTTGTGGGCGGAGCAGTTGCCGTACCAAGCGGTGATACAGCCCGACAGGAAGCTCTCGATTGTGCATCTGTAAAAGTTAGTGAGTGTTTTTGGTGACAAGCCGAATTTCTTCAGCCTCCTGAGGTTGAACAGGTGCTGCTGTGCCTTCTTCACCACGTTGTCTGTGTGGGTTGACCATTTCAGTTTGTCAGTGATGTGTACGCAGAGGAACTTAAAACTTACTACCCTCTCCACTACTGTCCCATCGATGTGGATGGGGGCTGCTCCCTCTGATGTTTCCTGAAGTCCACGATCATCTTCTTTGTTTTCTTAACAATGTGAGGTTATTTTCCAGACACCACACTCCGAGGGCCAACACCTCCTACCTGTACGCCGTCTCGTCGTTGTTAGTAATCAAGCCTACGTCTGCAAACTTGATGATTGAGTTGGAGGCGTGCATGGCCATGCAGTCATGGGTGAACATGGAGTACAGGAGAGGGCTGAGAACGCACCCTTGTGGGGCCCCAGTGTTGAAGATCAGCGGAGTGTAGATGTTGTTTCCTACCTCCACCACCTGGGGGGCGGCCCGTCAGGAAGTCCAGGACCCAGTTGCACAGGGCGGGGTCGAGACCCAGGGTCTCGAGCTTAATGACGAGTTTGGAGGGTACTATGGTGTTAAATGCTGAGCTGTAATCGATGAACAGCATTCTTACATAGGTATTTCTCTTGTCCAGATGGAATAGGCCAGTGAGCAGTGTGGTTGAGATTGCATCGTCTGTGGACCTATTGGGGCGGTAAGCAAATTGGAGTGGGTCTAGGGTGTTTATTTTTATTTTTTATTTTACCTTTATTTTACTAGGCAAGTCAGTTAAGAACAAATTCTTATTTTCAATGACGGCCTAGGAACAGTGGGTTAACTGCCTGTTCAGTGGCAGAACGACAGCTCGGGGATTTGAACTTGCAACCTTTCGGTTACTAGTCCAATCCTCTAACCACTAGGTTAGGTAGGGTGGAGGTGATATGGTCCTTGACTAGTCTCTCAAAGCACTTCCTGATGACGGAAGTGAGTGCTGCAGGGCGGTAGTCATTTAGCTCAGTTACCTTAGCTTTCTTGGGAACAGGAACAATGGTGGCCCTCTTGAAGCATGTGGGGACAGCAAACTGTGATAAGGATTGATTGAATATGTCCGTAAACACACCAGCCAGCTGGTCTGTGCACTGCAATTGTGTTGTACTGTATTGTACTGTAATCACTGCAGTTAAGCCTACACTTAATTCAGACCACCCGCAAAGTAAATGATGGGTTAAATCAGTACACGTTAAGGCTTAGAAGACATAAAACATCCTGCGTGCTTCAGTAGTCTATTCCTTTCCCATCTGCAGTCATTTGAAATGGAAACATGTGTAGCAGAATGGAGGACTTGTGTTCATTGTTGTGATTGAAATGCCATTTAAAAAGGGTCAGGAGAGGAAGTAAAAGCAGGTTTCTGTCTCTGGTGGGAAGTAAAGGAGTAGTAGAGGCCTCTGGGGTCTGCCAGTTGGGAATGGTGGAGTGGGAGTGATGGGATGTGCTCCTTGGTGGACTACTGTGTGTGTGGGTGGGTGTTTGTGAGTGTGTACTTGTTTGTGTGGGCATGGATGTTTGTGTTTGTGTGTGTGCTCGTGTGTGTGTGTTTGTTTATGTGCGGGTGTTTGTGAGCGTGTACTTGTTTGTGTGGGCATGGGTGTTTGTGTGTGTGTGTTTGTGTTTGTGTGTGGGTGTGGGTGCTTGTGCGTGTGTGTGTGTGTCTGTGGGTGTTTGTGTGTGTATGTGTGTGTTTATGAGTGAGTGATTATGTGCGGTAGCAGCTCCGCCTCAGTAATCTGTCCTAGTCCGTCTAGGGACGCAAGCCGTATATGAGAGGACTAATGCAGTTATGATACAACAGTATTCCACCTGCGTTGTGATGGCCCACGTCACTGTTTCTGCTCTAGTTATTAGGCCTAGCTGTGGCAGCAGTTGTTTACTGACATGTGCCAATGAGTAATCTGCTTTGGTGTTCGACCACCACACCTTACATGGCTCCAGCATTTCCTTATCTCTCCTTTGTCTCCAGGCTGTCAGAGATAAGGACCTGTCAAGGAGGGAGGCATAAGGAGGATGAGGGAGGGAGGAAGAGAGAAAGAAAGAAAGAGAGTTGGGGGAAAATAATAGGTTTGAGAAAAAACGAAAGATGAACTAACGATTAACAGAGGGGGAGGTATCAGAGAGAGAGAGGAAGAGATACGGAGAGGAGAAGAGATAGAGGAAGAACAAACACCATTGTAAATACAACCCATATTTATGTTTATTTAATTTCCCTTTTGTACTTTAGCTATTTGCACATCGTTACAACACTTTATATAGACATATGACATTTTTTTATTTAGTTTATTTAGTCAATATTTTTCTCAACTCTATTTCTTTAACTGCAATGTTGCTTGTAAGTAAGCATTTCACGGTAAGGTGAAACCTGTTGTATTCGGCACATGTGACAAATGCCCCCCTCAGAGAGACACAGCTTAATGTGAGCTCTCACATCTTTCAACATGTTTTTAATAAAAGGATAGATTTGGAGTAAGATGAACTTGTAATTTTCGGCAGGTACATATACAGGATGTTCCTCTCCACAGCATGGCCTTCACTCCAGATCGAAACTACAAACCTACAACCTAAATTTGACCAACATTAACCGGAGAAATGACTGCTTCCAAGGTTTTCTTTTTCCAAGCTAAACAGAGGGTGCTGTAGCCAACAAACAGCAGAGACCTGGGGACACCATTCCAACCGAGAGCTGAGCTTTCAGGCTTGAAAGGACAGACCAGATACACATTCAATTAGCACTAAGGTGTGAAGCAAAAGGGCTTTGGGCCCAACAAGCGCCTTTTGAAGCCCCTCCTGCTGTTCAGAGACCAGAAATAAAAGCTTCCAGAAATAAAACCTTCTTCCAAGTGGGTGTGACATCTAGTCCCATTACCTGCTGCACTGCTGCTTGGGTTCCATCTAGTCCCATTACCTGCTGCACTGCTGCTTGGGTTCCATCTAGCCCCATTACCTGCTGCACTGCTGCTTGGGTTCCATCTGGTCCCATTACCTGCTGCACTGCTGCTTGGGTGCCACCTGGTGATCTGTTCACTGTCTGTCCTGTCTCCCCATGTCTGGTACAGGTACCCCAGCCACACTCCCCCCTCTCTCGCTGGCCTGTCTCCCCATGTCTGGTACAGGTACCCCCACCACACTCCCCCTCTCTGTTCACCGTCTGCCCTGGTCTGTCTCCCCCTGTCTGGTACAGGTACCTCCGCCACACTCACCCCTCTCTCCCTGGCCTGTCTCCTCCTGTCTGGTACAGGTACCTCCGCCACACTCACCCCTCTCTCCCTGGCCTGTCTCCTCCTGTCTGGTACAGGTACCCCAGCCATACTCACCCCTCTCTCCTTGGTCTGTCTCCCCCTGTCTGGTACAGGTACCTCTGCCACACTCACCCCTCTCTCCCTGGTCTGTCTCCCCCTGTCTGGTACAGGTACCCCAGCCATACTCACCCCTCTCTCCTTGGTCTGTCTCCCCCTGTCTGGTATAGTTACCCCAGTCATACTCACCCCTCTCTCCCTGGTCTGTCTCCCCTGTCTGGTACAGGTACCTCCGCCATACTCACCCCTCTCTCCCTGGTCTGTCTCCCCCTGTCTGGTACAGGTACCCCCACCACACTCCCCCTCTCTCCTTGGTCTGTCTCCCCCTGTCTGGTACAGGTACCCCAGCCATACTCACCCCTCTCTCCTTGGTCTGTCTCCCCCTGTCTGGTATAGTTACCCCAGCCATACTCACCCCTCTCTCCCTGGTCTGTCTCCCCCTGTCTGGTACAGGTACCCCAGCCATACTCACCCCTCTCTCCCTGGTCTGTCTCCCCCTGTCTGGTACAGGTACCCCAGCCATACTCACCCCCTCTCTCCTTGGTCTGTCTCCCCCTGTCTGGTATAGTTACCCCAGCCATACTCACCCCTCTCTCCTTGGTCTGTCTCCCCCTGTCTGGTATAGTTACCCCAGCCATACTCACCCCCTCTCTCCCTGGTCTGTCTCCCCCTGTCTGGTATAGTTACCCCAGCCATACTCACCCCTCTCTCCTTGGTCTGTCTCCCCCTGTCTGGTATAGTTACCCCAGCCATACTCACCCCTCTCTCCCTGGTCTGTCTCCCCCTGTCTGGTACAGGTACCTCCGCCATACTCACCCCTCTCTCCCTGGTCTGTCTCCCCCTGTCTGGTATAGTTACTCCAGCCATACTCACCCCTCTCTCCTTGGTCTGTCTCCCCCTGTCTGGTATAGTTACCCCAGCCATACTCACCCCTCTCTCCCTGGTCTGTCTCCCCCTGTCTGGTACAGGTACCTCTGCCACACTCACCCCTCTCTCCCTGGTCTGTCTCCCCCTGTCTGGTACAGGTACCCCAGCCATACTCACCCCTCTCTCCTTGGCCTGTCTCCCCCTGTCTGGTACAGTTACCCCAGCCACACTCCCACCTCTCTACCAAGCTTTCGCTCGCCTCCAGCATACACACACTGTTGGGCCGAGTGCCTCTGAACTTACAATGGCCCAAGTCGTTATATATTAGATTTTTTTCTTGTGCATTTTTCTATTTTGCTACTTGCCTCATGACTCCTGCATACTATGTTGACTACAAACTTTCTTTACCAACCGTAGGACAGACTATGTTTGTTCCCATACTCAGGACTCTGACTCTGGTTACACAGAATTTTGGCCTCCCATCCTATTCTAACCACCTCTCGGGCCAGCTTTGTATTCATGTTATCTGATGAAATTGCTGTACAATATGATCTTGTTGCCATCTGATGCACATTCAGCTGTCATAAATCAGCACTGCAGAGCTCTCCCTGTCCTCTGCCGGGCCCTGATTGTATTACTGTTGATGATATCTGGAAATGTGCATGTTCACCCTGGCCCATCTACTGTTACTAGCCCCAATTCTGACTTGTGCTCTGATATCTGATTTCTGCTCTCGTAAAAGCCTGGGTTTTCTGCACATTAACACTAGAAGCTTATTACCTAAAATGGATTGACTGAAAGTGTGGGTTCACAGCTCCAAACCAGATGTGTTGGTCATTACTGAGACGTGGTTAAGAAAGAGTGTTTTGAATACTGATGTTAACCTTTCTGGTCATAACCTTTTCGGCAAGACAGATCTTCCAAAGGTGGGGAGTGGCAATCTTTACCAAGGATCACCTTCAGTGCTTGTTTGTCTCTACCAAGTCTGTCCCCAAACAATTTGATTTGCTGGTTTTAAGCATTAAACTTTCAAATAGCTCTTTGTTGACTGTTGCTGTGTGCTATTGTCCTTCATCAGCACCGGCCTGTAACCTACCTGCCCTAAACTCTTTCCTGGCCCCTTACACCAAGTCTGAATTTGTCCTGCTAGCTGACCTAAACTGGGACATGCTTAAACCATCTGACCAAGTCCTAAAGCAATGGGACTCCCAAAATCTTTCTCAGATTACCACCAATCCCACAAGGTATGACTCCAAACACCCAGAAAAGGCTACTCTCCTCGATGTTATTGTCAGGATTTGGCCAGGGTTGTTCCGGGTTTTGGTCAGTAGATGTCCCCATTGTGCTTTTTGTCCCTATGTTTTTCCCTTGATCCCCATTATTATTTGCACCTGTGTCTCGTTTCCCCTGATTGTATTTAAACCCTTTGTTTCCCTCAGTTCTGTGCTCTGTGTTTGTATGTTAGCACCCTGCCCTAGTGTTCTGTGTGCTCTTGTCGATTCCGGGTGAAGTTCTTGTGGTATTCTGTTTTTTGTTTTTGTTTATTTTTGGTGAGTTTCTTTTGAGGTCTTTTTGTGTTTTTCCTACCACCTTTTGGATTTGCCATTTTTTGTATTTTAGGATTTTTCTTTATTAAATACACCGTCTTAAGTACTGCTGTGTCTGCCTCATCTTCTGGGTTCTGCTGTCTATTCGTGGCTCAGTTGGTTAAGTGACTGTTTCTCACTCCGGAGACCCAGGTTCGAAACCGGGTCCTGACAGAAACACAGAGCCAAAAATGAACCCAGAGGCAGCCAGTTCCCAGGACCTTTTGCCACGCTGTCCCACCACCAGGGAGACTGTCCAACGCCACGAAGCCGCCCTGGTTCAGCAAGAGGCCTTAATGGCTAGACATTCTCATCTTCTGTCGGAGATGCTGACTTCCATTAAGCAAATATCTGATCGACTTACCCGGCAACAGTTTCCGTCCCAGTACCTCAGGTTCACGTACCCATGGCAGTTAACCCCCTGGCTGAACCTCGTCTTCCACCTCCCCAACGGTTCTCAGGTGATCCAAGTGCTTGTAAAGGCTTTCTCACTCAATGTTCTCTCTCCTTTGAGCTGCAACCCTCGTCGTTTCCCACCGACCGGTCTAAGATCGCATATATCATCACCCTGCTGTCGGAAAAAGCCCTGGCCTGGGCTACTGCTGTGTGGGATGCCCATAGTTCCTGCTGTGCCAGCTACTCTGCCTTTGCTGAGGAATTCAAACGAGTGTTTCAAGGCCCAAGCAGTGGTTCTGACTCAGCCAAACAGCTCCTGACTCTGCATCAAGGTTGGCGCAGCGTGACGGACTATGCCATCCAGTTCCGCACGGTGGCAGCAGCGAGTGGCTGGAACAACGAGGCGCTCACGGTGTGCTTTCTGAAAGGCCTTTCCGACACTATCCAAGATGAACTGGCCACTCGGGAACCACCGGACAATCTCGAGTCCCTGATCAAGTTGGCCTCACGCATTGACCAGCGTCTGAGAGAGAGAACTCAACCGTAGACCTCTAGCTCCTATCAGTCCCAGCTCCGAGTCCCCACCTTTATCATCGCTGGCTCCACCGGAACCCATGCAGATTGGACGCATCTCCCAGGCTGAGAGAGACCGCCGGATGAGGGAGCGACGCTGTCTATATTGCGGCAAACCGGGCCATTTCCGTTCCACGTGTCCCGGGCTCCAGGGAAACGCTCTGTCCCGTACAGACCGGGGGGAACTGTAACGGGAAACATAACCTCCTCCCATCCGTCCAACTCCCGTCTGCTCATTCCAGTCACCCTCTCCTGGGACAACCACAAGCTTCACCTTCAAGCCTTGGTAGACTCTGGAGCCGCAGGTAACTTCATGGATGGTGTCTGGGCGAAGGAGAATGGCGTTCCCTCTGAACCTCTAAGTGACCCCATGAGGGTTACTACATTGGATGGAAGCCCTTTGGGATCTGGACTTGTCACTCATGTCACTACCTCCTTGAGACTTTCAGTTTCACAACACCGGGAATTGATGAACTTTCATTTGATCTCCTGTTCCGAGTTCCCTCTCGTCCTTGGATACCCCTGGCTTCACAGCCATAACCCTCACATCGACTGGTCTGTGGGCACTATCAAGCAGTGGGGTCCTACGTGCCAAGCTACTTGTATTTTCCAGAATTCCCGAGTTCTACTCCCGAGTCTTTAGAATCCATCGACCTGACCCGAGTTCCCGAGTGTTACCATGACCTCAAACTGGTGTTTAGCAAACAGAGGGCCACCATGCTACCACCCCATAGACCTTACGATTGTCCCATCGACCTGTTTCCGGGCACTTGCCCCCAGGGGTCGGATCTTTTCCCTATCTCCACCCGAACGAGCTGCTATGGATACCTACATCAAGGACTCTCTGGAAGCAGGCCTCATGCGTCCATCAACCTCCCCGGCGGGAGCAGGGTTTTTCTTTGTGGCCAAGAAAGATGGTGGATTACGTCCTTGCATCGACTACCGGGGACTCAATGACATAACCGTCCGTAACCGTTACCCGCTACCCCTTATGGCCACAGCCTTCGAGCTGCTCCAGGAAGCAGTTGTTTTCACTAAGCTTGACCTGCGGAACGCATACCATCTTGTGCGGATCAGACCTGGTGACGAGTGGAAGACCGCTTTCAACACGCCTACTGGTCACTATGAATACTTGGTGATGCCCTTCGGCCTGACCAACGCCCCAGCGGTGTTCCAAGCGCTCATAAACGATGTGCTTAGGGATATGCTTAACATATTTGTGTTCGTTTACTTGGATGACATCCTCATCTTTTCGAGCTCCTTCAAGAACACACTAAGCATGTCAGACAAGTACTCAAACGCCTCCTGGACAGCCATCTGTACGTTAAGCCGGAAAAATGTGAATTCCATTCATCCCGAGTACAATTCCTGGGATTTGTAGTGGAACCCGGTCGAGTCCAAATGGACCCTAGGAAGGTAGGGGCGGTAGCGGATTGGCCCACCCCCAAATCAGTTAAGGATGTTCAGCGTTTCCTGGGCTTCACAAACTTTTACCGCAAGTTCATCAAGAACTTCAGTTTGGTGGCAGCTCCTCTCTCAGCTTTAACCAAAGGTGGCAATGCAAGGTTTTTGTGGGGAAGAGAAGCTGAGACGGCCTTCCAAGGACTCAAGCAGCGCGTCCTCTCTGCTCCCATCCTGATACTACCGACTACGGATGAACCATTTGTGGTGGAGGTAGACGCATCAGAGGTTGGTGTTGGAGCTGTCCTGTCTCAGAGGGTGAAGACAAGAAGCTTCATCCGTGCGCTTTCTTCTCACACCGGCTTACCCCGACTGAGAGGAACTACGATGTGGGGGATCGTGAACTCCTAGCGGTTAAGATGGCATTGAAGGAATGGAGACACTGGCTCGAGGGGGCTTCTCACCCGTTTCAAGTGCTTACGGACCACAAAAATCTGGAGTATATCCAGCAGGCGAAAGCGATTGAACTCTAGACAAGCTAGATGGTCTCTTTTCTTCAATCGATTCCAGTTTATCCTCACCTATCGGCCCGGGTCGAAGAATCTCAAACCGGATGCCTTGTCCCGAGTCTACGCTCCTGCCATTCGAGATGACACGGACATGCCTGTCCTTCCTGCTGCTAAGATTGTGGCTCCGATCTCGTGGCAAGTTGAGGATACCGTGAGACGTGCTCAAGCTAGCGAACCGGACCCTAAAGGAGGCCCTGCCAATCGGTTGTTTGTCCCCAAGGCAGTGAGGACTCAGGTCCTTCTGTGGGGCACTCCTCTCGCCTCACCTGTCATCCGGGCGTAGGTCGCACCTTGGAGTTCATCCAGCGTAAGTTCTGGTGGCCTACCATAAGAGAAGACGTTGCCACTTTCGTCAATGCCTGCCCCGTGTGCTGCCAGGGCAAATCTTCTCACCTCCGCCCTCAAGGACTCCTTCACCCTTTACCTGTTCCCCACAGACCCTGGTCCCATATCTCATTGGACTTTATTACTGGACTTCCTCCATCCCATGGCAATACTACTATCTATCCTAGTCATAATCGACAGGTTTTCAAAGGCGGCAGGTTCGTCCCTCTGACTAAGTTACCTTCTGCGAAGGAAACGGCTGAGTTGGTAATTAATCATGTGTTCCGAGTCTTCGGCATTCCTCAAGATGTGGTTTCTGACAGAGGTCCCCAGTTCGCCTCAAGGTTTTGGAAGGCCTTCTGCCAACTCATGGGGGCTTCTGCCAGTCTATCTTCAGGGTACCATCCGGAGTCCAACGGCCAAACAGAGAGGATGAATCAAGAGCTGGAAACCACCCTCCGATGTATGACTCGTGACAACCCGTCCACATGGTCATCCTTTATTGTTTGGGCCGAATACGCGCACAACACCTTGCGCTCCTCCTCCACTGGTATGTCCCGCACGAGTGTCAGTTTGGCTATGCTCCTCCATTGTTCCCGGACCAGGAGGCAGAAGTCAGAGTGCCTTCAGCCTTGAGGTTCGTCAGACGCTGTCGGCTTATGTGGAGGAAGACCCGTCTTAATCTGATGCGTTCTCACAGAGGTATCAACAACAAGCCAACAGACGTCGCCGTCCCGGGCCTACCCTGCGCCCGGCCAGAGAGTCTGGCTTTCCACAAGAGACTTACCTCTACGGGTGGAGTCTCGCAAGCTGTCCCAAAAATACATCGGTCCCTTCAAGGTTGCCAGGAGAGTTAACCCAGTTTCTTATCGCCTACACTTACCCAGATCCCTTAAGATTAATCCCACATTTCATGTGTCATTGTTAAAACCTGTTGTTTTTTCTCCCCTTGTCCCGGCAGACAGACCTCCCCCTCCGCCTCGTGTCATTGGAGGCCAGCCGGCTTATACCGTCCACCGGATACTGGATTCCCGCCGGGTGCAGCGGTCCTGGCAGTATCTGGTGGACTGGGAAGGCTACGGTCCTGAGGAGCGCTCCTGGGTTCCTGCCAAAGACATCCTGGACCCTGACCTCATTCGTCAGTTCAGGGTCCTCCACCCTGAGAGAGCTGGTAGGAACGTCAGGAGCCGTTCCTAGGGGGGATTCTGTCAGGATTTGGCCAGGGTTGTTCCGGGTTTTGGTCAGTAGATGTCCCCATTGTGCTTTTTGTCCCTATGTTTTTCCCTTGATCCCCATTATTATTTGCACCTGTGTCTCGTTTCCCTGATTGTATTTAAACCCTTTGTTTCCCTCAGTTCTGTGCTCTGTGTTTGTATGTTAGCACCCTGCCCTAGTGTTCTGTGTGCTCTTGTCGATTCCGGGTGAAGTTCTTGTGGTATTCTGTTTTTTGTTTTTGTTTATTTTTGGTGAGTTTCTTTTGAGGTCTTTTTGTGTTTTTCCTACCACCTTTTGGATTTGCCATTTTTTGTATTTTAGGATTTTTTTCTTTATTAAATACACCGTCTTAAGTACTGCTGTGTCTGCCTCATCTTCTGGGTTCTGCTGTCTATTCGTGGCTCAGTTGGTTAAGTGACTGTTTCTCACTCCGGAGACCCAGGTTCGAAACCGGGTCCTGACAGTTATCCTCACAAATCCTGATAAGTATCAGTCTGGTGTTTTCTGTAATGACCTTAGTGATCATTGTTTTACAGCCTGTGTTCAAAATGGCTGTTCAGTGAAACGACCTGTCCTGATTTGACATAGACGCTTGCTAAAAAACTTTCATGAGCAAGCCATCCTTCCCCTCTATCGATCTATTGAACCCCTCTATCGAAGACGCTTGACCTTCTTTTTTGATATTTTCAGTGGTATCGTTCACAAACACGCCCCCATAAAGAAAATGAGAATTAAAAACAGGTTCAGCCCCTGGGTTGACCGTGATCTGGCAGAGTTACTCCACCTCAAGAATTGCATTTGGAAAAAGGCTTGGCACACGCATACTTAGACTGACTGGCTCTCGCTCAGGCAAATGATAAATAAGTGCACTCAGGCTATATCCAGAAGGCCAAAGTTAGTTACTTTAAGGAGCAATTCTCTCTCTGTGGGTCTAACCCCAAGAAGTTCTGGAAAACGGATAAAGACATTGAGATTAACCCTTTAATCACCACTTCATTAAGTCAGGATTTCTATTTGACTCAGCAATGCCTCCTTGCCCGTCCAACATTTCCTCACCTCCCAGCCCTTCTAATGCTACTAGCCCCGAAGCTCCTCCCTCTTTTTCCCCTGCCCCGCTACAAAGTTTCTCCCTGCAGGCAGTCACTGAGTCCGAGGTGCTAAAGGAGCTCCTTAAACTTGACCCCCCAAAAAACATCTGGGTCAGATGGTTTAGACCCTTTCTTATTTAAGGCTGCCGCCCCTATCATCGCAAAGCCTATCGCTGACCTTTTTAATCTGTCTCTCCTTTATGGGGAGGTTCCCATTGCTTGGAAGGCAGCCATGGTGTGTCCTTTATTTAACCTCTTACACTTATGGTGGCGCTATTTCATTTTTGGAAGAAAAACGTTCCCGTTTTAAACAAGATATTTTGTCACAAAAAGATGCTCGACTATGCATATAATTGCTACTGTTCGAAAGAAAACACTCTGACGTGTCCAGAAATACAAATATCTTCTCTGTGCGTGCCCTTTAACGTGAGCTTCAGGCAAAACCAAGATGACTTGGCATCCAGGAAATGACAAGGATTTTTGAGGCTCTGTCTTTCATGATCTCCTTATATGGCTGTGAACGCAAGAGGAATGAGTCTGCCCTTTCTGTCGTTTCCCCAAGGTGTCTGCAGCATTGTGACGTATTTGTAGGCAGATCGTTGGAAGATTGACCATAAGAGACCACATTTACCACGTGTCCGCCCGGTGTCCTGCGCCGAAATTGGTGCGCAAAAGTCACCTGCCAGTATTTTTCCATGGGGCACAGAGAGAAGCAAGCTTCCATGAACTGCATGTCAATGAAGAGATATGTGAAAAAACACCTTGAGGATTGATTCCAAACAACGTTTGCCATGTTTCGGTCGATATTATGTAGTTAATCCGGAAAAAGTTTCACGTTGTAGGTGACTGCATTTTCGGTTCGTTTCGGTAGCCAGGCGCAATGTAGAAAACGGAACGATTTCTCCTACACACAGACGCTTTCAGGAAACACTGCGCATTTGGTATGTGGCTGGGAGTCTCCTCATTGAAAACATCAGAAGCTCTTCAAAGGTAAATGATTTTATTTATTTGGTTATCTGGCTTTTGTGAAAATGTTGCGTGCTACATGCTACACAAAATGCTATGCTAGCTTTGCATACTCTTACACAAATTAGTCAATTTCTATGGTTCAAAAGCATATTTTGAAAATCTGAGATGACAGTGTTGTTAAGAAAAGGCTAAGCTTGAGAGCAAACGCATTATTTTAATTTTATTTGCGATTTTCAGAAATCGTTAACGTTGCGTTATGCTAATGAGCCTGAGGCTTAGTCACAATCCCGGATCCGGGATGGGGAGTTTCAAGAGGTTAAAGGGGGAGATCAAACTGATCCTAACTGTTATAGGCCTATTTCTATTTTGCCCTGTTTATCAAAAGTGTTGGAAAAACTTGTCAATAATCAACTGACTGGCTTTCTTGATGTCTATTTAATTCTCTTGGGTATGCAATCTGGTATCTGCTCAGGTTATGGATGTGTCACTGCAACCTTAAAGGTTCTCAATTATGTCAGAATTGCCCTTGATTTCTAAGCAATATTGTGCTGCTATTTTCATTGACTTGGCCAAAGCTTTTGATATGGTAGACCATTCCATTCTTGTGGGCCAGCTTAGGAGTATTGGTGTCTCTGAGTGGTCTTTGGCCTGGTTTGCTAACTACCTCTCTCAAAGAGTGCAGTGTCTAAAGTCAGAAAATCTGTTGTCTCAGCCACTGCCTGTCACCAAGGGAGTACCCCAAGGCTCAATCCTTGGCCCCACGCTCTTCTCAATTTACATCAACAACATAGCTCAGGCAGTAGGAAGTTCTCTCATCCGTTTATGTGCAGATGATACAGTCTTATACTCAGCTGGCCCCTCCCGGATGTTGTGTTAAATGCTCTACAGCAAAGCTTAGTCACCTCATACAAGTACTTGGGAGTATGGCTAGACGGTGCACTGTTCTTCTCTCAGCACATATGAAAGTTGCAGGCTAAAGTTAAATCTAGACTTGGTTTCCTCTATCGTAATCGCTCCTTTTTCACCCCAGCTGCCAAACTAACCCTGATTCAGATGACTATCCTACCAAAGCTAGATTACGGAGACATTTCAACAAAAAATATTTAACCTTTATTTATACAGGTTTTCTCATTGAGATAACATCTCTTTTCCAAGAGAGACCTGGTCCAATAGCAGCATGGGGAACAACGTTTCAGACAAAACAACGTACATAAACTAACAACATTAATTAAAACTATAAACACACATACAATATAACAAAAACATTTTACATTAAAAACACAAAAGTCTTGACTAAAAACAGCTGGCCTAAAAACAATGACACTTTTATGATATATACATCGATTAAGTGTTTAAACTCCACCAACGAAACTAGATGATCAAATTTTTAAATGTACAAGAGAGAATTCCAGGACCACAGTGCTAAGTACCTAAAAATATTTCTACCGTGACCTGTTCTAATTTTTGGTACTGTTAGAAGCGAATGAGAATGGGACCTTAATTGATATTTATTTACCAACCTGACTAAAAAAAGATCAGAGATAAAATGGCATTTTACCCAATATTGTCACGCTCGTCGAAATGAGTGGACCAAGGTACATCGTGATAGGCGGACATTTTACTTTTACACCGAACAAAATACCAAACGAAACGTGAAGCTACTGGTGTGCATACAGGCAACTATCTGTAGACAAGATCCCACAAAGCACAATGAGAAAATGGCTGCCTAAATATGATCCACAATCAGAGACAACGATAAACAGCTGTCTCTGATTGGGAACCATACCAGGCCAACATAAACCATTAATCACCTAGATGACCCACCCTAGTCACTATCACGGAGAATAAACAGCTCTCTATAAATCAGTGTATACCAGTGTTTAAGTCTACACAAGGTCAATGGCGACCAGCCAACAGCGCAGTAGAGATCACAATGATGTGTTTGACGTTTTTGAATTGTAATGAACCTGAGGGCTGCATGATACACTGAATCAAGTGCTCTCAGGGTAGTGGCTGAGGCCTGCATATATACAGGACTGGCCAAGCATGTCTCCAGACCTAAACCCTATTGAGCATCTGTGGGGCATCCTCAAGGTGGAGGAGTGCAAGGTCTCTAACATACACCAGCTCCATGATGTCATCATGGAGGAGTGGAAGAGGACTCCAGTGGCAACCTGTGAAGCTCTGGTGAACTCCATGCCCAAGAGTGTTAAGGCAGTGCTGGAAAATTATGGTGGCCAAACAAAATATTGACACTTTGGGCCCAATTTGGACAATTTCACTTAGAGGTGTACTCACTTTTGTTGCCAGCGGTTTAGACATTAATGGCTGTGTGTTGAGTTTTGAGGGGACAGCAAATGTACACTGTTATACAAGCTGTACACTTACTACTTTACATTGTAGCAAAGTGTAATTTCTTCAGTGTTGTCACATGAAAAGTTATATTCATATATTTACAAAAATGTGAGGGGTGTACTCACTTTTGTGATATACTGTACATCGTACCAGCTCCACGTACCAGCTCCTAACCCTAACCTATTCTCAGCTTGAGCTTCCTTATCAAGTTCTCTGTATGCATAGTGAAGCTTAGCTTGTAATCAACCCACACACCCAAATATTTGTACACTTTAACTTGCTCCAGCCAATGTAGCAGTGACATGATTAGTAACATACCTGGCATTTGAAAGTACCATGAATTTTGTTTTACCCAAATTTAGAACAGATTCTGTTGTATGATATTACATGCTCTTTGAGCATTTTCAAAAGATAAAGATAAATTACTACAATTTTGATATGGGTCGATAGTTGTCAAGTAGTGAAGGATCTCCATCTTTCAGGAGAGGCTGTACAAAAGCAGATTTCCATAACTTGGGGATTTCCTTTACATCAAGCGTGAGGATAAAAATACATGTTAAGGGGAGCAATGATGTCTGCAACTAGGTGGAGGAAGCGGTGGTCTAGTTCATCAGGGCCAGGGGATTTTTAAAAATCTATTTCTTTCTTTACACACTTCTGAAACAGAGAAGGATGGAAAGGATAACCTGGTGAAGGACTGCACAGGGGTGTCAGGTAAATTCATAGGGGGCTCAATAATACCTTTGACCTTCTCAAATAAACTGCCTGCATCTAAAAAAATGCTGGACATAATTTATAGATTGGCAGGTAAGGGTGTTTTTGAGCGGCTAGATGTTCTTTACCATTCGGCCATTATTATTGGAACGATTTGTTCCCATTCGATACGATGCACTAACAGTTGTTGTATGAACACATTCATTTCTAAATGAATATCTGGGACTGATGGAGCTCAGGAGCTGGATCTGTTTGAGCAGACTTCGCTGAGCTGGAATGGGGGGGGGCTGTGTGTGTGTGTGTGTGTGTGTGTGTGTGTGTGTGTGTGTGTGTGTGTGTGTTTGTAAATTATCTATTGTGTGAGCTGAGCCATAGGGCAGACTGGTAATCTACCGCTATCAGATTAGGGGGAAATTTATGTTTTTGTCATCACCCATTGATTAATTTGTCATACAGCAGATTATGTTTTGAGCTAGTAATATGTCATTATTTCTCTTTATAAATTAGCTATGACAAACATAGCCAATTAATAAAACACAGCTTTGTATTTCACCCGTCTCAAAAGCGAATGTTTTTGACAGTTTGGAACTTTACAGAGGAGATCTGCTCTCTTCTCCCATTCCGATCAGTGCCGCTCGCAAAAATGATTGATGTCATTGTTATGAAATTACACCTTACCCTTTTCATGTAAAAAATGACCAAATGCACTGACTATTTAAAGCAGAACTACCAGAAAATATTTTGTACGGTGAACCTGGCAATCAAAAAGCCCCAATCAGCAGTAAAATGTGCAATCAGCAAGATGTGAGTTGTGTCCACTTCAATAGCCTACACATCTCTGCCGGTAAAATACAATTTTCTACAGTTTATTTGGTAACAATGACTCAGCATATTACATTGGTTGTCCCTCAATGAATCAATCCTATGATTAAATATTGAGAAAGCTATTTTACAAACATCTAAATGCTGAAGGTGCGCACAGACGTCATCTGACGTGCAGATCCATGTACATGGACAGAAGTATGATAGGCTGAAAGAGAGGACGCATCAATTCAGTCACAACAGATTACAGGTATTTTCGGAATGAGGCAGAAAAAAATACACGACATAAAAACGTCAGTGAGCTGGTGATTTTCTTAGTGAACTGCAGTCATCGGTTTTCTTACCTACTGTAGGCATGTGTCATTTGGACCTGTTTGGGTTCCTGCAGACCAATCATCTTAAACATTTGAACTGGGACCGATGCATATCGGTGAATTGTTACATCCCTAAAAGAAGCCCTTGATGCAGACGTACAGAATAAACACCCTGCTTTTACCTGCTGAGGAAAACGAAAGAAACATCAGGTTATTTCTCCGGTTTATTGTAAGGTTGCATGAGGGGGATCGTTCAAAGGGAGTTTATTATTGAGGATTGTCAGGGGAGCCGCCACACCTCTAACCTTAATATCGCTCTGACCTGACCAAGCACTATTGCTAAGTCTAACTTATTACATGAGTGGAGCTGAGCTTCACCTCACAGACACAACCTTTGGCGGCGATCAGGGTGTCTTCGTCAGCTCGAAGCAGGCAGGCCCCTAGAACTGCTGAGATGGTGGATTTTCCCACCTTCTTCCCCTCCTCCCCTCATATCAGAACATCAGCATTTTTCTCGGTGATGTCACCCATTCACACCTCCTCCTCCCCCTCCTCCTCCTCCTCCTCCTCCTCGACAGAGACTCCCACAGCACTGGTTAGGCTACTTCAGATAGAGGCAGAGCATTGTCATTCCTTACTGACTCCGCTAGAGTCAATGGTTTGAGAGGAGAGGGGGAAGAAATATAAAGAATGAAATGAACAACGATGACAAGGAAGGAAAGGATACGAAGAAGAAGAAAAAACAAAAGGATATGATTAAGTGCTCTTTTGGATGCACGAGCGGCTAGCGATTCTGCGGCTCTTTAGTCTAGGGAGGGCCTGTCTCAATTACCCTAATGAGGGAGAGTGACTGGCTGCCTCCTGCCTCCTGCCCTGGGAACGCCAGGCCTTACCGGAGGAGGGTGGGTGGAGGGGGGACTGGGCCTGCCAGGCCTTACCGGAGGAGGGTGGTGGAGGAGGAGGAGGGTGGATGGAGGGACTTACCGGAGGAGGGTGGTGGAGGGGGGCTTGTCAGGTTACATGGAGTGAGCCCGGCCTTACAGGAGGAGGGTGGGTGGAGGGGGGACACGGAGGGCTTGTCAGGTTAAATGGAGCGTGCCAGGCCTTACAGGAGGAGGGTGGGTGGAGGGGGGACACGGAGGGCTTGTCAGGTTAAATGGTGGAGGGGGCGTGCCAGGCCTTACCGGAGGAGGGTGGGTGGAGGGGGGACGGACGGAGGGCTTGTCAGGTTACATGGAGTTAAATGGAGCCAGGGGGGCCTTACAGGAGGAGGGTGTGCCAGGCCTTGTCAGGAGGAGCGTGCTTACAGGGTGGTGGGGGGGACACGGAGGGCTTGTCAGGTTACATGGAGTGAGCCAGGCCTTACAGGAGGAGGGTGGTGGAGGAGGGACACGGAGGGGGCTTGTCAGGTTACATGGAGGGTGGTGGAGGGGGGACACCGTCAGCCTTACATGGAGGAGCCTTACAGGAGGAGGGTGGTGGAGGGGGACACGGAGGGCTTGTCAGGTTACATGGAGCGTGCCAGGGGGCTTACAGGAGGAGGGTGGTGGAGGGGGACACGGAGGGCTTGTCAGGTTACATGGAGTGAGCCCGGCCTTGGAGGGGGACACGGAGGAGGAGGGTGGTGGAGGGGGGGGACACGGAGGGCTTGTCAGGTTACATGGAGTGAGCCAGGAGGAGGGTGGTGGCCTTACAGGAGGAGGGTGGTGGAGGAGGGACACGGAGGGCTTGTCAGGTTAAATGGAGTGGAGGGGGCCAGGCCTTACAGGAGGAGGGTGGTGGAGGGGGACACGGAGGGCTTGTCAGGTTAAATGGAGTGAGCCAGGCCTTACAGGAGGAGGGTGGTGGAGTGAGCCGGCCTTACAGGAGGAGGAGGGACACGGAGGGCTTGTCAGGTTACATGGAGTGGAGGGGGACCCAGGCCTTACAGGAGGAGGGTGGGAGGAGGGGGACACGGAGGGCTTGTCAGGTTAAATGGAGCGAGCCAGGCCTTACAGGAGGAGGGTGGTGGAGGGGGACACGGAGGGCTTGTCAGGTTACATGGAGTGAGCCCGGCCTTACAGGAGGAGGGTGGGTGGAGGGGGACACGGAGGGCTTGTCAGGTTACATGGAGACACGGAGCCCGGCCTTACAGGAGGAGGGTGGTGGAGGGGGGACACGGAGGGCTTGTCAGGTTACATGGAGTGAGCCCGGCCTTACAGGAGGAGGGTGGTGGAGGAGGAGGGCTTGGGTGGTGGAGGGTGGGTGGGGGGGACACGGAGGGGCAGGTTAAATTGCCTTCGGAGGAGGGTTACATGGAGTGAGCCCGGCCTTACAGGAGGAGGGTGGTGGAGGCGTGGGACACGGAGGGACACGGGCTTGTCAGGTTACATGGAGTGAGCCCGGCCTTACAGGAGGAGGGTGGTGGAGGGGGACACGGAGGGCTTGTCGGAGGGCCTTACAGGAGGAGGGTGTGGAGGGGGACACGGAGGGCTTGTCAGGTTACATGGAGTGAGCCCGGAGGGGCCTTACAGGAGGAGGGTGGTGGAGGGGGACACGGAGGGCTTGTCAGGTTACATGGAGTGAGCCCGGCCTTACAGGAGGAGGGTGGTGGAGGGGGGACACGGAGGGCTTGTCAGGTTACATGGAGCGAGCCCGGCCTTACAGGAGGAGGGTGGTGGAGGGGGGACACGGAGGGCTTGTACAGGAGGAGGTTACATGGAGGGCTTGTCAGGTTACATGGAGTGAGCCAGGCCTTACAGGAGGAGGGGGTGGAGGGGGCCGGAGGGCTTGTCCATTACTTAGGAGGAGGGTGGTGGAGGAGGGACACGGAGGGCTTGTCAGGTTACATGGAGTGAGCCCGGCCTTACAGGAGGAGGGTGGTGGAGGGGGGACACGGAGGGCTTGTCAGGTTACATGGAGCGTGCCCGGCACACAAACAGGGAGAGTTAGCTTGCGGACCGACACCCTGGAGCGGTAGACCTACTCATTTGACCTGTCAGGGAAGCCAGTTAACCCCAGACTGCCTTGGACACTGGACTTCTCCAAACTACTGCCTCAATATAGACCAGGCCCTGCAGAGCACACTAATGTCACAATATCACTCTATTTCTTTGTCTAACTTGTATTGGGTAAGGGCAATTTGAATGGTCGGCTACTGTGTAACATTGCCAGACACTGCAAGAGCTGCAGGCTACCTTTAAAATACTGGTTTCAGTTGGACTTTTTCAGATCTTTTCGTCATTCTTGAGGATGGGAAACAAATGACACAACTGAAGGCCAGCCTATCGCCAAACTATTATCAACTCCCCATACTAATAAATTCAACTTTCACAGAGCAAGAAAGTCAAGTTCAAGTCATGGCCACCTAAATCACGCTGGGTTTAGAGTGTAGGCTATTTCATTCATTTTGAGCCTCACCGACTTTCCTATATTATTCCTATATTCAGTAATTTGTCAAGAAACAAGGCCCACCATGTACTTGTGTTACACATGACTCACAAACACATGACAAAGGGAGCTTTTGTCATTCACCTCTCTCATCCACATCACTCTCATACCCCTAGTGTTCCACTTCCCCATCACGTGACCTCATTACCATGGCGGCACAGAGCAACTCAACATCTCAGCTTAGAGTCATGCTTGTTCCCCGAGGGATAGGAAAATGTGTCAGTGTGTTCGCTGGTTTAGTACTAGACTATCTGCAGTGCTGTAAGTCCTTGTTCTTTGTCCATGGATTCTCACCCATTATTTATGTCCAGCTTTGCCATGTGGATAATCATTTTAAATACAATTTTGCCTATGCAGCCTAATTGCTATACCACTCCTTGTGATTCCCTTCAATCTCAAGAAGGAGAATGTTGCTAATTAGTTTGAGGTACCAGTGACACTGTGGTGTACTGTTAAAAGAGAGATTGATCATTTGGAGTGTTGGTGTGATTATTTACACCATTTTGCACCATTGCCAGAGAAGATACTGCACAGATTAAGACCTTGTCACTGACTTCACTCAGTCAACTCAGAGGCCAGCTTGCTTTCTCGACTTACATGTGAAAATACCTAACCCACATCTTGACTTGTGTACAATTATACATGTTTCACTTGGGGAAAAGACCTGGGTTGGTTTCTTGTCATGCCATCTGTGGCATCAGTTGCTATTCTTCGGGCTAGATTCCTTGCTATTGATTTCTTTCAAGAGCTGCATCTAACCATCATTTGTTGTTCATTTCAGTCCCTGTATTTCTTGCTGTTAGACAGGATAGTATTGACGGGGGCTAAACCCTCCACTGTCAGCCATGTCACCTTTCATTTTCAATTCCTAAACAAAAACTGTAGTCATTTGTCATTCTTTTTTTTTTCAAAGAACAAAATATCCCTCCTAAGCCTCAGAATGGTTGTATTGAAAAAGCACAGTGCAGCCCCAGCCGTCTCCTCCCTCTATCCTCTGCACACTCTCACTCATACATAGGAAATGGCCTCCATTTAGACACTCTTATTGACCTCCTCTAATGGCTCTTTGTTATTTATGACACGATTCATTTCAATCCGTCAGTCTGGGACAAAATTCTGTCCAGGAAAAAGCTTTTTTTATTTCCAAAGTCCCTTCCTGTATCTTACCAGAAAGTTCCTCTTCCCTCCTTAGAAGAATATATATATATATATATATATATATATATATATATATATATATATATATATATATATAAAAAATATATATATATATATTCTGTAGGAATGATCAGCTTATTGGCAATAGATTGATGTTGAATTGCAATGCAGCGGGCAGAGCGGCTTTGCATGTAAAAAATGTCAATAGCCGAGAGTGCAGTGTCTTTCCTGTCAGCTCTGACGGAAGACCAACGGCCAGCTTGGCCGCCGTTCGTCTTCCTGAGTGAGTTTTCTAATAACCGTAATGGCTGCAGCGATAAATTACAGCTGGCCTGTCAGGAGAACACAGTGCTGCATTTAAATCTAACAAAGGACCCTCCTTTTTATTTTTTAAACTCGAGTCATTCCCCCAAGGACCACTTGAGTTGATAGTGGTAGTAGCGAGCCACTGGCTGCAGGGCCAAAGTATATCACCTCCTTAAGTGGATGGAAAACCCAGACACTTCAGCAGAATATTTTACAGCTTCCTGCCAAATGTCCAAACGAAGGCCCCGGCAATTGCGAGCCATTCTCGGAATTATGCAGCAACGTCCCAACTGCGTTCACAACATGCCTGATGAACTCACTTTGGTGAAGTGGCAAATTCAGGATTACAGTTGATTGGTGAAAGGTATGGCTTTATTAACCCTTGACCCGATCACATGTCGTTACCTGGTGGAGTTTTTCCTGTACGAAGGTGGCTGCAGTCGCTCAGTGATATGCGCGTACTCTGTAATTGGACCAGAGGAAGACGATTTGTTCCCATCCTATCAGGAGCAGCCTGCCCGGTGGTCAGCTCGTGGAGCGATGCCATCCCACCATTTGTCAGACAGGGTTTCCCAGGCATCTTTTTTTCCATCCATAACCAGAGGGCAAAAGGGGATGCCGGCTTTAATATCGCCACTGCTAAGGCCCGGCTCACACCCACCCACCAAATTATATATGGACTTACATCCACTCTTCAAATGTTCAGTATTTACAGGTGAAGTATTTTCCAGCAACGTGGGGGATGGAGGTTAGTACCTTGTTGAAATGTAGCCTTCGTGAAACACCTGAATTTCAGACATGTTGGGGTTATGCTCTAACCTCCAGCTACTGCAGGTCCCTACACATCTGAGGTGATATATATATATATATAGAGAGAGAGGCTTACATCTCATCTTCTCACAACCACATTTTTTCAATGCAAATTTGGAGGATCTGAGCTCAAGTTTAGGTGCGCCGCGATCCGTACTCATCACGTTTCTACTAGACATCTGCTCTCGTGTTTATTAGAATATCAGGTAATAAAAGTGTTTTTTTTAAAGTATAATGACGGAATAGTGAAGTTACTTTACATTGTGCACATCAAGCAACGCAGTATACAGCTTTGGACCACAGTCCAATGTGACAACTAATAAGGTGACTTAACAACTGCTGTGTAGCATGAAAAGCACACAAGCACAGGAGCACAACTCTGCTGCTCACCCTTTTTACTGGAAACAATTATTTCTCAATCCAAAGGCGCACCTGATACCAACCCCACCTGAAGTGAAACAATGTGCACAGCTCTGAAGATACACAGCTCAGAAGATATACAGCTCTGGAGATACACAGCTCTGGAGATACACAGCTCTGGAGATACACAGCTCTGGAGATATACAGCTCTGGAGATACACAGCTCTGAAGATACACAGCTCTGGAGATACACAGCTCAGAAGATATACAGCTCTGGAGATACACAGCTCTGGAGATACACAGCTCTGGAGATACACAGCTCTGAAGATACACAGCTCTGGAGATACACAGCTCTGAAGATACACAGCTCTGAAGATACACAGCTCTGGAGATACACAGCTCTGAAAATACACAGCTCTGAAGATACACAGCTCTGAAGATACACAGCTCTGGAGATACACAGCTCTGAATATACACAGCTCTGAAGATACACAGCTCTGAAGATACACAGCTCTGGAGATACACAGCTCTGAAGAGGAACAGAAGATACACAGCTCTGAAGTGGAACAGACGATACACAGCTCAGAAGATACACAGCTCCACTGTCCAAGCTGCCGTCCAGGCTGTAGGGTGATACAGCCTGGACGGCAGCTTGG